>NC_056739.1:1687227070-1687313999 GCF_019279795.1 Protopterus annectens | reverse complement strand
AAACACTTAACACCGCAGAAAACTTTAGCAGCAAGAAAGATGTGAGAAATACAGTGTTAGACACTCTTATGCTGCTACAGTGACTACACATAATGACTGAGGGGAAGTTTTCACTTGAGATCAAGGAAATGAGTCTTCATTATGATCACAGCTACCAGCCACTGCAGAGACCCTCAAAAAAGATCATAAGACACCTTGTAACAGCATCTGCGCAGAAGCGTTTTGTACTAATTGTTGGGATGGTCTCTCTGGGTATACCCATGGCCACACATTACTGAATTCTCTTTCATTTGTGATACATGCATTTATTGGCTAGCTTACACAGAGACATTATGTGCCAAGCTGGGAGGGTACATTCAGCCCTGGTTCTACTTAAGTTTGATCGACATAGAATGAGTGAGGGAAACAGGCAAGGGAGGGAAACATTCAAAGTAACCCAGCTTACAGGATCCAGTCCTTTCACTGTTGCAGAATGAAAATCAACCTAACACAAAGAAATGTTAAGACAGAAAAACACTGCAAAATATCTCCTTCAGATAGTAGATATATACTCAACACAAGCTTATCCGCAAGGAAAGCTGTAGGGGATAAACTTAGGATGGCCTCTCAACACCAGTTCAGCAAAATTCTTCTAACGTGCCTGCGCGTGTGCACACACACAAAGGAGAATTCTGCAAGTGCACAACACAGCATCATCTCAGGCTAGTACAGCATTTCTACCCCAGCAGCTCAAAGTTTAACCCCCATCCACTGAATGAGCAGAACCTGTAAAGGAGGAAGCAAATACACTGCATTCAAGATTAATACATTTGCTTCACTAAAGCCAATGCATCTGAAGTTGCAAACTAGAGAAGCAACCTAGACAGAGGAGAAGTGTAAGTAATAAGCACCATTGCAGAAGACTTCCTAAAAGATTAATTGAGATGGTAAGTACAGATATGCTTCATCTGAATTCAGAAATCTTCTGCAGTGAGAATCTTTTGGAAAGGACAACTTAAGCAGTTCAAATTAAACTTCCTAGGAGACTGGACCAGAAGGGCAGGATTCAGAAAAAACAGTTCTGAAGCACTTATGGTACAAAGGAGGCACAATTCTTGCAACCATGGCCTAAGCTATGCTTGGTAAAGATGCAACACCAACAACCAAATAGTAGCACACAGTGGTGTCATTTCCTAAGCAAACAGTGGAAGCAGCCAGTCATAGTGAAGTGTTTTTTTGTTGACACATTCTCCAAAAGATGATTAGGCAACTGGTTGTACAATACAATGCAATTGGTGATGCAATTTGGACTTCTCAGCAACTTAAAAGTCCCTTTCAACCTAAAGCAAAGGAGGCAAGCTCCTCTACCTTGTTCCACATCAAAAAGAAACAGGAGTTTGCAATGTATACCCAACAGCATGAAAAGCTCTCTCACCACCCCCTGCAGTCAGTCTTCAGAAAGAGAGACTGTATGGACTGATTTAAGAACAATTTTGAGACACTCAGAAATATGGGCTACTTTCTAAGCGATACCCCAATACCTATGAAAGAGGGTTCCCTGCAGATAAGGACCTGAAGCTCAGTGATCTCTAATAAAAAATTTGGCTACAATCACTTAAAATTTAGTCACCTCTGAACAAAGAGAGACACCCAAGAGATTGTGTTTATGGCACAAACATGCTGATTCAGATGGAGACCAGGCAATTCATTTCTCAAGGAGGAGGATTCCTCTAAGGCAGGAGATGATACAACCCTAAAATTGCTCGCTAGGCTCACTACTGCTTCCTGCAAGTTAATAAGGTATAGAGATGTTACAGATATACGACCATAGAGCAACAAAGTAAAGTCAAAAGTACAGTTTTGTACCTACCATAAATGTAAATGTTCGAGTGTATTCACTGCTGCAGTCATTACACTTGAGTTATCCTGCCGTCAGGCGGTCCCCGCAGTCGGCCAGAGTTCCAAAGTCTTGGTCCGGCTTCGGTTGCTGTCGCTTCTTCCCCGACGTCAGTGCGCCAGGGGGTATACAAGATGCAGCCGATGCAATTTTCTTCAGTTTTTCTTGCCCCAGATGTCAGGTGCCCCCAAATAGGTAGGCAATATATATTGCTAAAGAAATATACATAAAAAAAGAAAACAATACCTTCAGTTACAAGCAAATACACCGCATAGGTTGTGTAGGGTAGAAAGGTATAGATAAGTCCAAGCTAAGAAGAGGGGATGGAGGGAGGGTAACCTGGACTGCAGCAGTGAATACACTTGAACATCTACATTTATGGTAGGTGCAAAACTGTACTATGTTCATCGTGTTTCACTGCTGCATTCATTACACTTGGGTTGAATCCCAAAGCTGAGGTAGGATGGCTGGGTCTAGAAGGTATTCGGGGTGGCTATGAGGCCCTGCAGAACTGCAGTGGCAAAGCCAGCTCTGGATTTAGGGTAAAGAGGCAAGTGGTAATGCTTGGTAAATGTGTGCACTGAACTCCAAGCTGCAGCTTCCAAAATGTCCTTGGTAGGCACTCCTCTAAGGTAGGCAGTTGAAGTGGCTGTTGCCCTGGTGGAATGTGACCTAATGTTGTTGGGCGCAGTTTTTCCATGCTGTGTGTAGCAGAAACGGATACAGTGTCCTATCCACTTTGAAATGGTCTGTTTAGAAATAGTCTTTCCCTGTGATCCTGCAGCATATGCTACAAACAATTGCTCAGTTTTCCTGAAAGCTTTTGTTTTGTCCAAGTAGAAGCGTAACTGCCTGTGTATGTCCAATGAGTGCAGTAGTCTTTCCCCTTTATTCTGGGGATTTGGATAAAATGTTGGCAAGTGAATAGTTTGGTAAGAGCCACACTGGATACCACCCTTTGGCCTAAATGTAGGGTTTGTTCTTAAGGAAACCCTGTCCTGATGAAAAATGATGAAAGGTTCCACTGCCATTAGTGCCTGTAACTCTGAGACTCTTCGTGCTGAGGTTATTGCCAGAAGCAGAGCAGTTTTCCATGACCCATTTTAATTCTGCTGAATTGGCTGGCTCAAAAGGAGGTAAAGTTAGTTTTTCCAAGACAAAGTTGAGGTCCCAAGTTGGTGTTGGTGCTCTCAGGGGCAGTCTTATGTTTTTAGCCCCTCTGAGGTACTGTTTTAATAATGGAGGAGAGAAAATAGGAGGATCAGTGTTGTAATGAGCTGAGATGGCAGAGGCGTGGATCTTAATGGATGAAAAGGATAGGCCTTTGTTCAACATCTCAGTTAAGTATTGTAATATTGGAGGAATATTTGGAACAAGAGGGTCAAAGCTTTGAGCCTGGTTCCAGGCGCAGAATCTCTTCCACTTTTCTGAATAGGATTTCCTGGTGCTGGGCCTCCTGACCTCCAAAATGACATCCATAACAGCTTTAGAGAGAGGTGTTGGCTGTTTAAGTAATCTGCCATGCAGCCAGGTTTAAGGTTTTGAGCTGGCTGTGCAGGATCTGGTTGTTTTGTTGAGTCAGAAGATGAGGAATTTGAGGTAAAATCCATGCTGGGCCTTGAGCCAAGTTCTTTAAGATTGGGTACCAGTGCTGGCGTGGCCAGTCTGGTGCAATCAGGATCATTTTTGGCCTTTCTTGTCTTGCTTTTAGGAGTACCTTTGAAAGGAGAGGCAGTGGTTGAAGGCATAAACTGTTAGGGCTTTCCAGCTGAACGAGAGCGCATCCACTTTCCATGCTTGTGTGTGGTTAAGTCCTTGTGCAGAATTTCTGTAGTTGGCAGTTCAGAGGGGAGGCAAAGAGATCTATGTCTGGGCACCCCCATTTATGTGTTCTCATGCTGAATACCTGTGGATTTAATTTCCACTCGTGAGGATCCATGATGTTTCTGCTACAGTCGTCTGCCAGAGTATTTTTCTTTCCTGGCAGGAACTGTGCTTGCAGATGAACATGATAGATCAGTGCTGTGTTCCATAAAGTCATGGCTTGTCTGCAGAGGGGATAGGAATGAGTGCCCCCTTGCTTATGTACCACGTAACTGTGGTGTTGTCGGTCTTTAGTAATAGTTGTCCTGGATGCAGAAGTTTCTTGAAAGTTGTTAGGGCATTTTGTACAGCTAGCATCTCCTTTTGATTGATGTGAAGATGCATCTGGTCTGCGGTCCACTTGCCCTGAATACATTTTCCTGCTATGTGTGCTCCCCAGGCGTAATCCGAAGCATCTGTTAGTGTCTGCCTGGCTGTGGGTAAAGTGTAAGGCTGTCCCTTGTTGTGGTGACATGCCTGTGCCCACCATCGCAACTCCTGCTGAAGACAGGGAATAAGTGGTATTACTGTTTCCAAACTGTGACAGTGTTGAGTCCAAACACTTTTTAGGTACCATTGTAATCTCCTCATATGCAGTCTGGCATATGGTATTAGTAGTATGCAGGATGCCATGAACCCCAAGGCCTGCAGAATTTTTTTGCAGGGAGTTGGGTTTTTGCTGCCATCACTTGAAAGTACTGAGTCAGTTGTATTTGCTTGTCTGGCGTGAGATAAGCCATCTGGGCCGTTGTATTCAAGCTGGCACCCAGGAATATTATCTCTTGTGAGGGCACTAGTTTTGACTTCTTTTCGTTTACTGTGTACCCTACGTAAATTAGCAGTCTTTTTACAAACGCCAGATGTTTTAGAAGAATGTCCTTGCTCTCTGCTTGAATAAGACAGTCGTCCAAGTAGGGATAAATTTCAATTCCTTTTTGTCTGCAAAATGCAATTGCTGGTGCCAGGCATTTTGTGAAGACCCTGGACGCAGCAGATAAGCCAAAGGGCAGTGCAGAGAATTGGTAATGCATTGTGCCAGCTATGAATCTGAGGTATCTTCTGCAATTTTGTCTGATTGGGACATGCAGGTATGCCTCTGAGGTCCAAAGTAACCAGCCTTCTTGCCCAGCATGGGAAGAAGTTGCTGTAGTATCAACATTTTGAATTTTGGAACATCCAGGTAAGTATTTAGAGTAGATAGGTCCAGTATGGGTCTCCAGGCTTTGCCCTTTCTGGGGACCAAGAAAAGTCTTGAGTAAAATCCTTGGCCTTGTTCCTGTTCTGGCACTTTTTGAATAGCTCTCATGTCCATGAGGGCTGTAATTTGTTTTTGTGCCTCTGCCCATTGATTTTGTGGCAGGTCTGGCATTCCTTTTGGCCTTGGTAGAGTGTGAAAGTGGAACCTGTAACCTTGAGACAATATTCAGAACCCATTTGTCTTGGGTGATTATATGCCAATTTTTTGGAAAAAGTGCTAGTTTTCCCTCTAAGGGAGCTGCCAAAAGTTAAGTGCTTGGCATTTGAAGTGGGAAGTCATTGGGACTGTTTCCTATAAGGTTGTGACTTGTCTTCTCCTCCTTTTGGGGTAGAAGTTCCCCATTGTCGTGGTCTGTAACAGCCTTGGGGCTGAGATCTGTCTCTCTGTGGTCTGTCTGACACTGGAAAGGACCAATTTTTGGAAGGCCAATTTAAATCGAGGTGGCTGTACCTGTAAGAAATCCTTCACTGTTTGCACAGATTTTGCCTTATCCTCCATTTTCTTTAATACCTCTTCTGCCTTAACACCAAACAAGATGATATGCTGTAAAGGAGCATCCAATAATTTTGCCTTAACATGATCAGGTAAACCTTGTTCTTTTAACCAAGCATGCTTTCGAATCACAGATCCTGTAAATGCGGCTCTACAAGAAGCCTCTAATGAATAAAAACCACATTGCAGAGTATGTTTTCCCACTTGTTCAACTGCATGCAACAAATCCTGCATCTCCTTATAGTCAGGACTTTCTGAACTTGTAAGCATTCTGTTTTAACAGAGACATTAAATATTGTTGGTATTTAAGCATGTGGAACTGGCAATTTAAAGCCCTTACCGCTAAAGTTGCAGAAGTGTAAACTTTCTTCCCCATCTATCTAAAGCTCTAGAATCCCTGTCGGTGGGAACTGGATTTTTAGCAGTGGAAGCCTTTACCCCTTTGGGACCCTGGGAAATAGTTTCTGGGTCAGCAGCAGGGTTTTTATAAAGAAATTTGTGAGAGTCAGGGACTCTCTAGTACCTATCTGGCTTGACTGGTGCTGGGGGTAAAGAGTCAGGGGTTAAACTGGATTCAGAGAACACATCATCCACAATATCTAACACAAGCGGAATAGCAGGGGGCCTGTGCTGAGGCAATAAAATAAAATCTGAGCCTTTTCTTGGATTCTGAATAATCCTGGCTCTCCCAATGGAAATGCACCCTCATGGTACGTAAAGTTTCCCCAAAAGAGTAATCCTCAGGAGGAGAGGCTGAAGGGATTGATTCTTCAGCATCAGAGTCCTCATAGGGGTGTAAAGAGTATCCCTTAGTCTGAAGAGGAATCAGAAGAAATGGAAACCTGGTCAGAGGAATCTTAGTCTGTATCCTGCCTAGACCTTTTATCAGGAGGGGGATGGGAACCCCTGATCAGAGTTATTAGGTCTTCAGCCATTTTGAGCATCTGTTTTTTTAGGTATGGAGGCCTGTCCTGGTGAATGCTGTACTTCTTTCTTTGCCTTTAATGAAGTTTTAGACTTGGTTGTTGTTTTGATGGTAAGCTGTGAAGGTCTGGACCTAGGCATGGAATACAGTAGGAATGAAAATCTTTGAGGTATTTGCTTCCCACAGGAAATGCAATTATTAACTTTTCTGACATCGGTCTGAGGCAAGAAAAAGTTTCCCCAATGGGGTACTTAGCTTTATAGAAGACTTCGGTTCTGAAATTCGAAAATCTCAGGAGTCGGCCCAACCGGCACTTGCGAACTGCTTTTGCTTCGGGCACCGCACGGCAAGAAAGATTGAAGAAAATGGCATCGGCTGCATCTTATATACCCCTGGTACACTGACATCAGGGAAGAAGCGACCGCAACCGACGCCGGACCAAGACTTTGGAATTCTGGCCGACTGCGGGACCGTCTGACGGCATGATAACCCAAGTGTAATGACTGCAACAGTGAAACACGATCAACATCAGGTGTTTTAAGGTAAGACCAATAAAACCAAGGATGCACTATAACTTTCCTAAAGCAGAAAACCTCTTTTGCTTAGCAGAATAAGTGGAAAATTTCCTGGAATCTTCAATCATCTCTGGAAGAAAACGCATGGTGGTATCAAACTATAGTGGGATCAATGGATCTAAATGGGACGCTAAGCCAATTCCCTTACTATTGTTTCTGGCCAGAAAATTTTGGTCAGGCACAGGATCTAAACAACAGGCTCAGAGGTGAAGGCAGCGTGTACAATTTGGGGGAGGCTATGATTTGCACTGGGATAACTTCCTGCATTAGTAGGGACCAGACGGCCTAGAAACATACCCTTCTCAGCCAAGTGCAACAGGAATGAGTTCTTGTCATTCTCTGAAGATCAGTCAGTCACAGAATCAGTGGAAATAATAGAAAGGTGTACAATACTCTTTTTCCCACCGAATTTACCATCCCCTACTGAACCGAATAGAAAAAGTACAGAACTGCATCCTTCACCTTGTAATATACAAAGCTACATCCAGGGTTCTCCTATTACAAGACCAGAAAGTTCCATAATCCCCATCTCTGACAGTCTGCAAATATATCCATTTATTCTGGGATGTGGGCAGTAGCAAGGGAGAAGCCTCTATCTATGGACCACAGTAAGACTTATCACTTTTCTGTGCATGATATGCAGGGCCAGTGTTACTTCTCAGATTACAACACTGACTGACTATTTGCCTCAGCAGAAGGTGCTTTCATCTTAACCCCTTTTCTAAAGTCTTCAGAACAAAATCCTACCAGTACCTCCAACTGGCTGATATGAAGAGGACTCTGCTTGGAAAAGTACTGGACCAAGAGTGAGCCAAGGTGGGCTGGATTCCCAACCCTCCCAGCCAGGCTTATGTTGTCGGGATCTGCAAGAGACCGAGATAATTTGGGTATCTGTGTATGCGTAACAAGTTCAGCAGTAGACCACTATTCGTCCACTTGAGTCCTCAGTCATACGAATACACCTGCAAAGACTACAGTCAGCATATACCAAGAGGCGGAAAGGGTCCACCCTGGACACTGCACTATGTCCAGACCTAGAAAGCCATATCCATATCCGCCTAGGCAAATCTGTGCAGAAATACCCAATCTTGACCCTGACCCTGACATTTATAATCCTGGCTCAGGGTCACAAAAGACTTGCATTTTTATGGACAAAGTTTCTCTAACCACTAGTGTCTTTTGGCCAAGGAACTACCAGCTTCTCCCTCTCCTGGGCCATTAGGAGTTTACCATTGAAGAGAGCACACAGAGATCCATTTCTTTCAAGACCTACATCAAAACAGCTACCACTTTGGTATACAACCTGGGTACACAGTCAAGAACACACAACCACAATCTTTAGAGGTAACCACCTAGAATGAAAACACTGCAAACCTCAAACAAATGCATCAAAAGGCATCATACCCCCCCCCCCCCCGGCAAAGACTCAGCAAATGGAACTTAAAAGATCAAATGTATGCTGAAGCTGCAAATGTGCAAGATCAGACAAAGGTATGTTGTGGCTTCACAGCCAAGAAAAGGCAGAAGCAGAATGACTCTTGCTGGACATAAATCTTCTATGGTACTTTACGGGAACCGAGTCTAGGACTAACCCAAGAAATCTGCGGATATGGCTTGGCACCTGAGCAAAGCTTTCCGGAGGACTGAAATTCTACACGGTGTGGCTTACCATAACCTCATCCAGACCCCTACAGATCTCTAGGGATACCTCTCTGCAAGCTAGGGTAAGCTCAGAACACCATCTCTCTCAAGCAATGCAAAACGTAGCAGCTATTGTGACTACTGGGCTGGCAAGTGTTCTTCCCAAGGCTGAAACACAATGCCTGGCACTGGACATCTTTCTATGAAAGGCTTTTTCCTTATGCAGACCAACAATTGGTGTCTTAGTCATGGTCTCAAACAGAACGCAAAGAAATGCATTATTCCTTTTGGTAAAAATAATGTCCCTTCACACTAGCAAATTAATACCCTATGCATCGAAGAAGTGATAAGAGATCTGTGATCACAAGTAGAACACGACCCTAACTTTTGATCACAATAGTGGTCAAGGATGAAAATCCTGCGTCTCTTTCTACATAACACACTTGATTAGCAAAGGCATTGCCTCTACAGCAAAGGAGGTAAGAACCTCTCTATACTCATCACTAATCAGGCCCATAATGGAGTATAATGCCTCTTTCAGCATGTACCATACAAAGCACCTGCAGCAATTGGAGAGACCTCAGAAGTTTATAAGATGATCAAGGGACTCCAGCACACGTGTTACGCAGACTAACTAAAGGCTCTGTCACTTGTACTCAGTATCGTATAGACTTTTTAGGGGAGACCTATGCCAAGCTTACACAGCAATCTCCGTCCCAAACAATGAATTTGCTGCACATCTGTAAATCAAACGGGACTAGTGCTACCCTGATACAGGGACCTAAACATGGCCTGTGACTTGAATAGGACATGCTGGAGGGAAAGACTGGTCTCCCATCGACTGCCGCACCTTTTGAATAGGCTGCCGATTCATGTAAAGCAGAGAACCTCTATGACACAAAAAGGAACTTGGACAAGCAGATGGGGCACCATAAATTCTTACAGGGGATAGCAGCCAACCCTCCTAGACATGGGCAGTCATTACTAAAGACCATCCTCAGTATTGACTAGAGTATCTATGGTATTACACTGGGATGAAACACCTAGGCTTGAAATGACATCAGGATCGATAGCCTGGTAACCTCCCATGAAGAAAGCCGTGTTAACCTGGAAAGAGCAGGTATATCACATAGGCTGTGATAAAATGAAGCATTTCCTTTTTGAAATGTCTCTCACTAGGAAGTACAGTTGTGTAAGCTGATCTTACCATAACAAAAAAGTTGTGTCTTACCATAACGTTCCATCTGTATTGTTGACCTTCGTTCAGTCATTACGTATGGGTATCGGTTCCAAGCTAGGAACAGAGCCGGCCATTTTCCAAGCTCGCATCAGCTTCAAACTCTCAAGCTAAACTCTTACCCACAATTCCCCTCTCTGTGTTACCTCAAATTGAGTTTGCAAGTTAAAGAAGGTAGAGGCTACCTCTGGTCAAATAACCTAAGAGAACTGAATGGTGAGATCCACTAGAAACCACAGGAGGGGGAAGAAGGGAGGGTTGTAATGACTGAACGAGGATCAACAATACAGATGGAACGCTATGGTAAGACACAACTTCTTTATCTGATATTGTTAATCCTCGTTCACTCCTTACGTATGGGACCGAGTCCCCAGCTACCTCTATTCCTGGGAGGCTCTCATGGAAGGACATTCCTGAGCACCACAGAACCGAAAGATGCTCTTCCCCTGGAGGTCAAATCCAATTTGTAATGATTGATGAAGGTATGAGGCGTAGCCCAAGTTGCAGCTGCACAGATGTCATGTAAAGAAGCTCTGGAATGGAAGGCAGCAGAAGTTGCCACCGACCTTGTTGAATGAGCTTTCATGGTAGTAGGCAACGAAATGTTATGTTGTGTGTAAATAAAGGTCACATAGTCCTTCAGCCATCTAGCTAATGTGACCTTAGCAACAGCTGATCCTATTCTAGGTCCAGAAAAGGCCAAAAATAACTGGTTAGAGTTACGAAAGGGTTTAGTCCTGTTTAGGTAAAAACGGATTTGCCTGTGAATATCAAGGGTATGTAGGCAATACTCTCTGCTGTTTGAATGGTTGGGAAAGAAAACTGGCAAGTCAATGGCTTGATTAACAGACATTTCAGAGATCACTTTAGGCAGAAATGACGGATTAGTTCTCAGACACTCTATCTCTATGAAAAATCAAGTATGGACTCTTGATGCATAAAGCTTGAAGTTCAGAAAAATGTCTGTCAGAGGTAATAGCGACCAAAAACAAGGTTTTCCATGAGGTCGTAAGAAGAGGCTGGTTCAAAAGGTGCCATTGTCAGAGCTTGCAGAACTAATGATAAATTCTATGGCTGAATAGGTTGTCTAAAAGGTGGCTTCAGATGATTCACACCTTTTATGAAGGTCTTGCACAATTTATGGGACATAAGAGAAGAATCTTGGACACCCTCATGAAAATTAGAAATTGCAGCCAAATGAACTCTCATGGTAGAGGCTGATAGACCCGATTGATACAGGTCGGCCAGATAGTCTATTATTATCGACATTGGTGCTGAAAAGGGGTCTAACTTGTTTATCTTTCACCCAACGGGTAAATCTTTTCCACTTGCTCAGATAAGTAATTCTAGTGGAGGACTTATGAGAAGCAATGAGAATATCATGTACTGGTAAAGAGAGATCATTCTGCCTGGCAATCAAGGGAATTGGAGTAGCCAAGCCGTTCGCTTCAAGCTGTTCAGGTTGGGATGAATCAGATTCTGTGGGCGTGAGATCAACTCCGGGATTGTACGGAGGGATCCATGGTCGATCTAGTAGGCGAGGCCAAAGGAATGGGAACCAAATCTGTCATGGCCAATATGGTGCTATGAGGATTACCTTGCTCTTCAACCGCCGGACTTTCTTCAGAAACTGGGGAATGAGAGGAAAGGGTGGAAATGCGTAGACAAGACCCGAGGGCCAATCGTGGACTAGAGCCGTCCTTGGGTGACTGTCCCAGAGGGGGAATCAGGGTGAAGTAGTTGCTGCATTTGTAGTTGGCCGGGGATGCAAAGAGGTCTCAGCAAGGACGGTCCCAGTGGTGGAAGATCTCAGTCGCTATCAAGGGATTCAGGGACCACTCGTGAAGTTGTAGAATGCACCTGCTGAGTCTGTCTGCTATCACGTTGGAACTCCCAGGAATGTGCGTTGCTAGAAGAAAATGGTTGGTAGCCATCGCCCATTGCCATATCCTCATGGCCTCACGACAAAGGGGGCAATATTTGGTTCCACCTTGCTTGTTGATGTACCAGACCACTGCCATGTTGTCTGATTGAATCGCAATAGTCCCAGACGGCAGCAGGGGAAGGAATGCTTGCAATGCCAGAAGCACAGCCCTCAGCTCTAGAACATTTATATGCAGATGGGCCTCCGGTTGGGACCAAGTGCCTTGGACCGTCTCTGTCCCTGACATAACCCCCCCCCAGCCCATCAGGGAGGCGTCCGTGGTCACTGTGGCCTTGGGTTGCTGGGGGGAAAAAGGGCGAGACCATTGAGAAAGATTGCGTATCATCCACCAATTTAAATCCTGTTTGCACCTGTGGGTTACTCGAATCATGGCTGAAAGAGGATGCTGAAAGGGATACCATTGGGGGAGCAGTAGCCATTGTAGAAGCCTCATGTGAAACCTGGCCAGGGGAACAATGGTGATGGCGGCTGCCATAGAACCCAACAGCTGTAGAACAGAGTGAGCCGTGGATTTTTCCTTTGAAATGATTGGAATTGGTTATTGCTTTATCCTTAAAATTCTGTGCTCTGGAATAGCAGCTCTGCTTGTGTCCAAGATAACTCCTATGAATTCTGTCGACAGACGGGGTGAGATTGGATTTCTGCCAGTTTATGGTTATGCCTAGCCTTTGAGCAACAAGGAGAGAGTATGCCAGGGCTTTATTCAGTAGATGTCTGGTGGGGGCAGAAATGAGCCAGTCGTCTAGGTACGGAAACACATGGAATCCTTGAAGTCGCAAGTGAGCTGCGACAACTGCCATGCACTTTGTGAACACTCTGGGGGCTGTAGAGAGACCGAAGGCCAGTACTCTGAACTGGTAGTGGCTGGCTCCTGCATGGAAGTGCAGAAATCTTCTTGATGGCCTGTCCACCTTTATGTGGTAGTACGCATCTTGAAGATCTATAGATCACATCCAATAGTCTTTTTCCAAAAGCGGGAAGATAGACTGTATAATGACCATTCGGAATTTTTGTATTTTCACAAACTTTTTCAATACACTGAGGTCCAAAATTGGTCTCAAGTCCCCAGTTTTCTTTGCACCAAAAATAGTCTCGAGTAGAATTCTGATCCTATCTGGTCTGGAGGGACTATTTGGATGACTCTTTTTCCTAGCAGCTTTTCTATCTCTAGTGCTGCTTCTTCCCTTTGACTGGGTAGAACGTTGGGAAGATTTTTTGAAGGGACGAGACAAAGATCGAAGGGGATAGGATAACCTCTGGTTATGATCCTTTGTACTCAAGAATCAGTGTTGATGGTTAGCCAGGCAGAAGGGTACAAGGAGAAACGTCCCCCAACCACTTCCAGAGGAAAGGAGTTGGGCCGCTCTTCAGTAGCGCTGGTAGGATTGACCAGGGAAAGAATCCCTGGAACCCTGGTTACGCAGTCCCTCTCTGCCCCAAAAGGAGAGCCTTCCCTGCGAGTTTCCCCCTCTGCCTCTAGGGGAGAACTCGGCCAGTGTGTCACGGAAAGGACCCTGAGATTTCTTGAACCATATTCTTCCCACTCTTTTGGTTTCGGGAGAAAGCACATTGAGGGGAATAACAACGGACACCTACGGCAGAAAGGGTCTTACCGTCTTGTTCACATCTGGCCAGTGTGCTTTTAACTTTGGGCCCAAACAACGAGGAGGGCTCAATGGGGCCATTAAGAAAGGAAGACTTAAAAGGTTCCGCGAAGTTGCACAAGCGCATCCAGGCGTGTCATCTCAAGACTGCAGCTGAACCTGCCACTCTAGCTGCTCCTTCTGATGCATGAGATATCAGTCGCATAGAGGAGTTCGATATAGACTCAATGGGGGCCAGCTGAGAGGCCATTTTGTCACAGACCTCATCAGACACTGCACCAGCCAAGGTTTCACAGAAACCAGATCTCTTTGAAGCCTGGTAAAATGTGCCATATAATTCAGGGACCTGATAGCAAAGGTGCGCTTCCCTATTCTGTCCAGGGCCCTGGATTCTCTGTTAGGCGGATGGATAGTTGGGCTTTCTTCTTCTGCCAGATCCTTTTTTGTTGCGGCCGCCACCACCAAAGCATCTACAGGAAGACCTTTGGGCCAATGGGCGTCTGAAGCAGGAGGGGACAAGATCTTATCTGGCCTCCGGGGAATAGCTTCAACAGCATCAGGGGCCTTCCAAGCACGCTGCACGATGAATTTGACAAGTTCATCGGCGGTGGAGTAATCCAGGAGGTAGGGGGCCAGGCGCAAAACGCCTGCAGGAACACAGATTCCTCAGGGGTCAGATTAGAGGGCTGCCAGTCACCTCTCTGTTTCAGGATTTCAAGGATATCGCCAAAGGATACCGCAGAGGGTGACCAAGGGGATCCTACCCCCTCATCGAAATCTGTGTCTTCGGTGAGAGACTCCTCTGTGGAGTCCATGTGCTTCCTCTTACACAAACGTTTCTGGTGTACCTCCTCAGCGGGAGAAGCTGGGGAAGAGAACGGAAAAGGGGATTCCTTAGGGAATATGTCCTGAGGCCCTTGCACCCGGTGTCCACTAGGTGCAACTTGTGAAACCAGAGTACCAGAGGAGTGTGGCGGTATAGACACAGTCTGGTATCGCCAGCAGCAGCGAAAGCCTTCTCCATCAGTTTGAAGGCTGGTCCACCCAGAGAGGAGTGT
Source organism: Protopterus annectens (assembly GCF_019279795.1). NCBI lineage: Eukaryota > Metazoa > Chordata > Ceratodontiformes > Protopteridae > Protopterus > Protopterus annectens. Next base: position 1,687,299,525 of record NC_056739.1, on the reverse strand, counting down.
AAGTCAAGGACAGGGGGCACTCCACCCCTAAGTGGCTCAGCCTGCCGATGCAGAGTCCCTGGATGGCTGTGGAGCAGCAAGCTATGCATATCACAGCTGACATCCCGGATCGCAACAAAACTTTCCTGCCACGAAGACAACTGCGGTTCCTTAGTGAGCTCCATAAAGGGAATCGCACAAGGGGAAGATGTACTATATCCATGGACTTCAAAGGTAATGAAGGAGGAGAATAAGAAGGTGTCTTTGGAGAAGGGTGATCACCTTTCCCAAGGAAGGATAGCTCCTGGGGGGTGGAATACCTCTGGCCAAGAATGCCTGGTCCACAAAACGCAACACATCATGTTCAGAAAGACTTCTGGTGGACCTCACAGAGACTGAGGGAGAAACAGGCCTGTCCACGAAGGAGGCAGACACTGTGCCCATCTCATCTGATCGTACAGAGGACAACGGTGCTGAGAAAGACTGAACTACTGTAGTCTGCACCGAAGAAATCATTGGTGCCGATATGATTGTCTGCACCGACACAGGGATCGGTGCCGAAGTGGTTGTCAGTGCCGAAACTGGAACCAACAATACTGGAGTCATTAATAACGGCCTCGGTTCAGAGGAAGATCTCTGAGCAGACACGGTCAAGGTCTGCGCCGACTGAACGGTCGATGCCGATACAACTGTAAAGGTCTGAACTAAGGAGCCCCTCGGTGCCGATGTGTAGAAGGCTGCAGGAGAGAACGGAGCCGAAATCACTAGTGGAGCCAAAGGTCTAGGCACTGAAAGCACAGGGGCTGACTGAATTTTAGCCTTTTTAGATTTTGGTTGGTGAGAGTCCCCAGCCGGGGACAAAGACAAGGCTTTAAACTTAGTAGGAACATCCATTTTCTTATGGGCTTTGGGAGGGGTTGAGACCTCTGGCCCAGAAATAGCCTCTAAAAGGGAGATTAAAAGTCCCTTCAGTAACAGTTTATTTTTCCTTTCTAACAAAGTTCTATTAGAAAAGTTTTCACATATATCACAAGGAGGTTCAACAGATAAATGGGAAGCTCCCAAGCAATAAACACAGTGTGCATCAGAAGTAGGTAGTTTGTGTCCACACTCAGAACACTGCTTAAACCCAGGACTACCCTTTTTATCTGTCATATTAATAAATAGAAAAATACCAACAATGGTACAAGAGAGTACCCGAAGGTATGAAAAAGAAAAGGAAAGGGATTACCAACGATGGTAAGAAGAAATGACCTCACGGTAAAAAAGTTAAGTAAAGGACAGAAAGGGAACCAGAGGAAAATATGAACGCTAGATGCGATAGGGCAAGAGACAATAAAAAAAATCAACTTTTCTGACAGAAAAGTAATTTATAAAGCAAATCAACAATTGACTGTACTTAGCTCAAGAGAAGTAGTTTGACATGACCAGATGGCAACGCGGCAAACGAAATCTGAGGTAACAGGGAGAGGGGAATTGTGGGTTAAGAGTTTAGCTCAAGAGTTTGAAGCTGACGCGAACTTGGAAAATGGCTGACTGTTCCGAGCTTGGAACAGATACCCATACGTAAGGAATGAACGAGGATTAACAATATCAGATTAAATGTTTCAATGATCCCTGTTGCAGTAGCCTTAGCTATAATATGGGTTATATCCTGACAAGAATAGCCAGCTTCCAAAGCTTTAGGGCACCTTCCACATGCCCAAGCAATAAAGCAGCTTGAGCTGAGCTAAGACAAGTTTGGGCAGAAAGCCCTTCAGAATTTTCTGCCAACAGAGAGAGGGAGGCTAAGCCCTGAAAGAACAAGGCTAGGAACAACAAAATAAATGTCCATACCCTGGCCTAAACAAAAACAAAAAACAAACAAACAAAAAAAAGGTGGGCAGAGGGAGACAGTGGCCACTGCAACAGTGATCATTCAAAAACAGCTACTATCATGGCAATAAGGTATCTTCCTAGACTATATAGAGAAAAACATCATGGAGCTCTCTGAAATGTCTCAGACTGGTAAGAGCCTAGCATTGAGCAGAATTTTACCTTCTCCAAGGATGATGCCACAATACGAATAAAAGATGGACTAATAATTGGCTTAGCTTATTGCTGTCATTCTAAGGGGGTGCAATATTTGTCAGCTTGGAAGGAGATGGTCAACAGACCACTCAGCTTTGCCAGGGATGGTCTGCACCTCTCCCCTCTAGGCTTATGAATATTAACTAGAACACTGTCTTCCCCCATAGTGCGTTTTTAGGCAATGCCAAAATGAAAATACTTCTGACGTAGCAAATCAAAACTAAGAATCTAACGGTATTACTGCTCAATGCTAGGAGTCTAAACCGAAAACTCCACTCCCTAGAAGATGTCTTCATCCTAGAGAATGCGGATATCTGTGTAGTCACAGAGACATGGTTTAAAGCCGCAGACAGCACACCAACAGTGCATGGTTATAATGCCTTCCACACATTTAGACCAGCTGCTACACAGACAGGGGACTAAAGGTGGAGGTATCTCTACTTGCATCAAAAATATACCTCAAGGCTGGTCAAACAGGATAGTGCACTTGAGCTGCTCCATGTTCAAATCACCATAAGCAAAATCCAATATCACTTCCTTGGCCAGCTATAGGTCCCCCTATATGACTCAGGAAACCCGTACCATGTAATTAGCCTTATTAGAAACACTAACCATCCAACCCAATGCCATATTCATGGCAGACTAATTACCTCATTAACTGGGAATCCTATATGACACCAAACATACAGGCACAGAGATTCCTTGATTTTGTGAACACAAACTCCCTGAACCAGATAGTCAATACACCAACCAGGGGTGCAGCCATACTGGATCTGGTCCTCTGTAATATAGGAGTGCACTGCACACCCCTACTGTAATGTCCTCCCTTGGTAAGGTCAGACCAGAATGAAGTAAAAAGGTAACCTGGACCCCCACCTAAACCTGGAATATTCAGGAACTACTCTAGGGGTAACCTTCCGCTATTAAGTGATAATCTGGCAAAATTTCAAGCCCCCATAAACCCAGAGAACACTGCTGCCTATGTAGAACTGCTCAGAGTAACCCTGTACAAGCTGTTAATAGCTGCATAGGCAGCTGTACCCACTAGGTAGTAGTAGTAGTACAGACCTAACAAAAAACAAGCCACCCTGGAGGAATATCAATATCAAAATCAATAGGCTGTATAACAGAAGGAAGAAAATCATGGCAAAAATTAGGAGCTGCAGTACCCAGCAGGATAAAAGCACTCAACCTAAGCAAACATCTCAGAGGACAAAAAGTCTACCAAAGCCAAAGTTGAGGTGAATTTGGCCTTCCAGACAAAGGATAACCAGAAGGAATTCTTTAGCTATGTCTGCAATCTTGAAGGCAATACACAAATTATGAGCAGAGCTCATTGTAAATGGAACCACCTATACTGATCCAGATCATCTAACAAACCTCCTGGCTGAAAACTTCAGCTTCAACTTTACCTCTCTCCCCTCTTCAACCTTCCCTTCAGGAAATGCCATCAAATACAACTCCCCCTGCTATCACTAGGGAACAGGTCCTTAATGCTCTTTCTAAGGTCAAGAAAGACTGCATAAATGGACCCAAACAATATCCCAGGATGCCTTCTAAATAGCATGAAAAATGACATATCAAGGCCTCTAGAATTGCTATTTAACTATAGCCTCCAAACAGGCTTCATGCCTCAAGAATAGAAAGCAGCAGCCATCCCTCTACACAGGGGGCCATATACAGACCCTGGAAACTACAAACCCACAAGTCTCACTAGTCTTGTATGCAAAGCCATTGAAAGAATGGTCATGGAAATTATCAATACTGACAAACCTCCAGACCCTGGACCCAACCCAGTTTGGTTTCAAGGGCAGATCATGCCTACTCAACCTGGCGGACTTCAAGGTCACCAAAGCAATGGATGAAGGCAAAATGGTTCACACTGCCTACCTTGACCTGGCCAAGACATTGGACACAATACCCCAACTCGGGCATTATTGACAAAGAGGTTGGGTACAAACTCGTGTTATCCAGTGGATACCCAACTGGCTCACAGACAGGACCAAGGAAGTTAGAGCTGGTGAGTCCACCTCTACAAAGAGGCCAGTCACAAGTGGAGCCCCTCAGGGATTAATCCTTGGACTGGTCCTTTTTGGCATTTACTTCTCTGAAGTTAAGGCCAATGTCAGTGGTCTCTGGTCAACTAAATTTGCAGATGACTGCAAGTTAGGAGCTGCCATTGAATCACACACTGACAAATGTTCCCCAGGAGGGGCTGACACAAAACTGGTGTCAGAGCCACGGACTAAAACTAAATGCCAGGAAATGCAGTATCCTTCAGGAAGTCATCCGCACCTGGTTAACCATCATATTGACAACACACAGGAGGCCCATCAGACTGTGGTCTGACAATGCCCTGTATGTGAGGCACAGATCTCCCCTCAAAAGTCTGTATGAGACAAAATATAGGGATAGAGCCTTAAGGTGGCCTGCAAGGGACATTTTACTTAAGTCTTGTATTCTTTTAGTGAGGAACCTCTGTGGCCGTTCCAGTTGTTGGATATGCCTGGTTAGGTGCCAAAGCGGGCAATGTACTCCATGATAGGTCTGACAAATGCCAAATGCAGGGGAACAATGACTTCCTTGGACTTGGATGCTATACCTTTGTTTAGAAGTTGCACAACATAGAATGATTTCCTCACTACTGTGGACATGTGATGGTCAAAGGCTAGATTACTGTGTGTCCTTAAGTCCTGGACTACTGGGTCAACTGTAAGGGGTGTGTTTCCCCAAGGATCTAAGGTGGAAGGAGACAAACAGCTGGTCTGATTTCCTCAAGGGTTTGGTTTTATGAAGATAAAACTCGTTGTCTGTGGACGTCTAGGGAAATGTAGCACACTCTCACTATCCCCCCTGTGGGTTAGAGAAGAAGGTGGGTTCAAAGATGGGTCCATTCACTATTTTGGGAATGAACGAATGAAGGGGCATAGTCCTGAGGGTCACACCCTATCCAGGTGGAAGATTAGGAAAGATGGTGTAGTCATAAGAGCTTGCAATTCTGAAACTCTTCTAGCGGGAGTCAGCTACCAGTAGTACAGTTTTCCATGTGCAAAATTTTAAGGTGGCCTTTACTGCTGGCTCAAAAGGAGCTAGAGTGAGTTTTTCTAGAACAGTTTAGGTCCCAGGGAGGGAGAGACCGTTTCCTGGGAGGTCTCAAGTATAAAACACCTTTGAGGAAAACTTTGGAAGGGAGTCTGGATGCAAGGGGTGGATCCAGTGGAAGGCAGGCAGAGATAGCAGACGTGTGTGCCTTCAAAGATGAGCAAGACAACCCTGCATGCATGAGTTCACACAGGTATGACAGGATGAGAGGCGTATCACTTTCCAACGGCTCCAACTGTCTTTTGTGACACTAAACAGAAAAGCTTTTCCATTTAGCGAGATAGGATTTCCATGTGTTGGGTTTTCTGGCCTCCTGCAGGACTGTGAGCATGTCCTCGTATATAGGTGTCTGAAGGGGATCAGAATCCTATCAGCTACAGGATGAGGTGCATGGATTGCCACTGTGGGTGTATCAGAGTCCTCTTGTTCTGTGCGAGCAGGCCCACACTGGGGGGGGGGGGGTTAACTTGTGATTGCCCTTGGACAGGTGAAGAGATGGGAACCAGTGCCGTCTTGGCCAGTAGGAGAGACACCAACAAAATTTTGGGAGAGCCCTGCTGAATTTTCAGCAGGACGCTTTTTTATCAGTGGGGTAATGCATACAGGAATTTCCCCTTCCAGGTTATCGAGAAGGCATCTGTTGCTAATGCCTTGGTGTCTGGTGTCCTGATGCAGTAGCCAGGAAGCTGCCTGTTTATGGGGGAGGCAAACAGGTCTATTTGTGGAATACCCCACCTGTGGACCATAGTGAGGAAAACATCTCTTTGCAGCTTCCATTTGTGGTTCAAAATGGTTCAGTTTATGTAATCTGCCTGGGAGTTGCACAGGCTGCCTGAAGGGTGATCCGGTGAGGTAGCCAGGTCCCACACCTGCAGAGCTAGTCGGCATAGAAGGTAGGATTCGGTCCCTCCATGCTTGTTGAGATACCACAGGACTCTGTTGTCTGCGAATATTTTTAGAAGGCCCTACTCTAGGTAGGGCTGGAAGGCCAGTACAGCAAAGAGGATGGCTCTCATTTCTCTCCCGTATATGTGATCTCGTCTGTCTGTCCACAAACCTTGGACTTTCCTTTTTCTCCCAGAGTTGCTCCCCAGCCCACATCTGAGGCACGTAAATGGTCTGGGAGGGAGAGAGAATTTGCAAAGGCGGTTTTGGGCTACCTGAGTCACCCACCATCTCAGTTCCTGATGCAAATAGGAGAGCAGCGGATCCTGAACTCTAGAGGGTGGGAGTGTTGGGTCCACACTGACCGGAGGTACCAGTGACATTTCCTCATGTGCATCCTTGCAAGGGGCAACATGGGGGTGGTAGCTGCCATGTAACCTAAAAGCCTCAGAAATTGCTTGCAGTCAGTTCTGTTGACTGTAGAGCAGTAAGAAGGTGGGTTTGGAGGGATACCACCTTTGCTACTGAGAGAAAGGTCTTCATGAGGTCTGTCTTAATCCTTCACCACAGGAAGACAATATCCTGCATGAGGTTGAGAGGTGGGATGTTGGGAAGTTGATCACGAACCCTAGAGACTGTAGTATTACCAGAAGGTCCCGGAAGTGGCGGAGAAGACTTTCCTTGTCTTTTGCCTGAATTAGGAGGTAGTCTATGTAAGGAAATAACTGGATTAGGAGTGGAACTGGAGCAGCCAAGCTGTCAACTTGAGGTTGTCCAGATTCGGGATCGGGAGATTCAGGGGATGAGATATTAGATCCGGTAGGGGATCCAGAATCCAAGGAGGACTTACCAGGTGAGACCACAGGTAAGGGAACCACGCTTGACGAGGCCAGAATGGGGCAATGAGGATCATTCTGCTCCCCAACCGACTGGCTTTCTGTAAGAGTTTCAGCATCAGAGGTAGAGGTGGGTAAGCATAAAGTAGACCGGGAGGCCAAGCATGCACCAGAGCGTCTCTCGGGGATTCCCAAAAGGGGGGAATTAGAGCGAAGTAACAGTTGCATTTCGTATTTGAGGGAGAAGCAAAGAGATCGCAACAGGGTTGCCCCCATTCGGCAAAAATCCGCTTCGCTACCTGGGGATTGAGAGACCACTCTTAAGGGGAAAGGATGGTGCGGCTGAGCCTGTCCGCCAGAATGTTGGTCCGTCCCAGAATGTGCGTCACAATAAGAAAGCGGTTGGTAGAGGTCGCCCATTCCCACACTCTCTTGGCCTCTCGACAGAGAGGATAGGACCTGGTTCCCCCCTGTTTGTTGATGTACCAGACAATTGACATGTCTGTCTGGATCGCAGTAGTTCCTACAGGAAGAAGGTTCTGAAGTGACTGCAACGCTAATAGCACCGCCCTCATCTCCAGGACATTGATATGCAAAGAGGTCTCTGGGTCGTTCCACATGCCTTGGACCATCCTGCCTGAGCAATGCCCCCTCCACCCGAGGCGAGAAGCGTCCGTGGTCACCGTGGCGAGGGGAGGAGGCGTGGAGAAGGGACGTCCCGTATGAAGGTCTGGAGATTGGAGCCACCATATAAGAGAGCCCTCCTGCAAGCCCTGCGGAGGGGAATAGGATGGCTTAGGGGGTAATGTAGAAAGGACCACTGTACTTGAAGGGTCCATTGCAGGACCCTCATATTTAGACGAGCCAATGGCAAAAGAGTGATTGCCGCCGCCATGGAGCCTAGAGCCCTCAGGACCAACTCTGCCGATGGGGCTTCTAAATGGAGGATGGCCCGCACATGAAGCCTCAGGTTTTCTAGTCGTTCTGCAGTCAGAAATGCTAGAAGGTTTCTTGTATCCAACTTGGCCCCTATAAACTCTATCACCTGAGTCGGAGCAAGAGAAGATTTGTCCCTGTTGATGGTGATGCCCAGCTGGGGAGCAAGCTGGAGGAAGTAAACCCTGGCTGAGCAAAGTAGATGCCTTGTCGGGGCGGTCAGGAGCCAGTCGTCCAGGTACGGAAAAAAACTGCATTCCCTGTAGTCTCAGGTGGGCCGCTATCACTGCTAATACTTTGGTAAACACCCTGGGGGCTGTGGTGAGGCCAAAGGGAATGACCCTGAACTGGTAGTGACTGGCTCCCAGCTGGAAGCGGAGGAACCTCCTGGATCGTCTGTCCATCAGAATGTGGTAGCACGCATCCTTGAGGTCTATTGAGCACATCCATTCTCCCGCAATAGGGGGAGGATGGATTGAAGAGTGACCATCCGGAATTTTTGTTTGGTTACTGATAGGTTCAAAAGGGAGAGGTCGAGAATTGGCCTTAAGTCCCCCGTCTTTTTTGGCACCAGAAAGAACCTGGAGTAAAAACCTAATCCGCGCTGGTCTGGGAGGATGGGTTGGATGGCTCTTTTTTCTAGGAGCTGCTGAATTTCTGCAGCTGCTACCTCCTTCTGATCGGGTGGTACATCGGGGAGGTTTCTGAGTTTGGGGACATGATACAGGGGAATTTGGTAATCTCTGGATATGATACGAAGCACCCAGCGATCTGATGTGATGGACTCCCAAGCTGCCAGGTGCCTCGAGAAACGACCCCCGACTGCCTCCAGAGTGGAGCAGTCAGGCAACCCCTCAGGGTTGCTGCGTGGGCTGATCAGAGGTGGTTTCTCTGGACCCCAAATTTTTCGGGCCCCCTCTGCCTCTAGGGCAGCGTCCTCCCTGTCCTCCTCTGCCACGGAAGGACTGGTTGTCCGGAGCAGGCTGGGAATGTTGCGATTTCCAGAATCACATCTTCTTCTGCCCCTTTTGGTTCTTGGAGAAGGACCTCTGGGGAGCAGAGAAGCTGACTCCGACGGCAGACAACGTCTTCCCATCCTTTTTGCTCTTGACTAAAGTCTCGCGAACTGTCTTGCCAAATAAGGCAGAACCATCGAAAGGGGCATTCGCAAATGACACCTTGGAGGGTTCCGCGAAGTCACAATGTCGGAGCCAGGCCTGGCGTCTTATGACTAGGCCTGCTCCGCTGGCTCTAGCTGCTCCCTCTGTGGCATGGGACAAAAGCCGCATAGAGGTATTCGATATAGATCTTAGAGTGGCCATGCGAGTGGAGTACAATTGTTTGTCCTCCGCCGACATGGACTCCGGGGGGGAAGCAGCGTACTCTGATAAGGTCCCGCTGCATCCTAATAATGTGTGCCATGTAGTTCAGGGACCTTACTGAGAAGGTCGCTGAACTAAAGACCCGCTTTCCTAGGCGATCCATCGAGCGGGAGAGACTGCTCGGTGTATGGACCGAGGGGCTCTCCTGAGCTAATTCCCTCTTAGTGGCTGCCGCCACCAACATGGCATCTACGGGGGACCCTTACTCCAGTGGGACCTCTCTGAAGGGGGGCTCAGAATCCTATCGGGGCATTTGGGAACTGGCTCCACAGTGTCCGGCTCCTTCCACGCCCTGGTGGTAATAAGGTCCACCAGGGGGTTGGGCGGAGGGGACACCCAAGAAGTAGATGGGCCTGCTTCGAATGCCTCCAGGAACACGGACTCGTCAGAGGAAGCCTTGGGGGCAGACCCCCCCCCCACTAATCCGGAGCATTTCCATGATGTCTCCGGAGACATCCTCGGGGGGTGACCTTGGGGAGCCTTCCTCTTCATCCAAGTCCGTGTCTTCTGTTAAGGACTCAGGGGAGTCCACGTGCCTCCTCTTACACTTCCGCTTATGAGGAACATCCTCGGGAGGGCTGTCCGAGGAAGTCTCACCAGCAACATCTTGTTCCAAAGGAACGACCTGAGACATCGAAGCAGGCTGTCCCTGTGGCCGAGCGATGGAAGCCAGACCCAGCTGAGAGCGTGTGCAGGATGGAGCCGAGGCAAGGGCCGGGGGTCCGGATGCACTCAACAGAGCCCTCTCCAGTGCATCGAAGGCCGAGGGAGAGTCGCTCTCTCTCGGATCCGAGAGCCGACTCCCACTCGGATCCGATGGGGGGATCGGAACCGGAGCAGAGACCATCGGATCCGAAGGACCCGTGTGCTCCGAACTGGACAGAGCCGAAAGCACACTGAATCCCTCGGATCCGAAGCTCAGCCCACGGCTCCGAGAGCTCGGATCTGACAAGGACGGACCCGACAAACTAGAGGGAAAGGTCGGAGCCTAAGTACCAAGCACCGTCGGTGCCGACCCACTCCTGGCTCCAACGCTCCGAACCCGGGAAGCGGGTCGGAAAAGGAGCTATTGGGGCAAAAAAAGGCATTGAGCTCCCCCCTGAAGGGAGGGGGGGGGGTAGGAGCACTCCCATCTGCAGCTGGGCCTGGATGAACCTTTGCATCATCCGGCCCAAGTCTGCATCTGACAGGCTATAAGTGGATCTCGACGAGGCCACCGAGGCGAGCCGGGAGTGCCGCCTCGATGACCTCGACGGAGATTGGGTCTCGTCCTCCTCTGGTCCCGGAGGAGACTTGGAAGCCATAGAGAGAGAGAGAAGCCCGCTTAGCCGGGGGGGGGGGGGGGCCCGAAGCGGAGACCTCGGCCCACCGCTTGTGGTGCTTCTCTCTTTCTCCCTCCTGGCCTCCCTCTCCTCCGGCGCCGTAGCGGGAGTTTGAGTCCCGGCCGGGGGGTGAGAGGCAGGAGTGGCCGCCACCGAGGACTGGGGGGAGGCCACGGGAGCACCGGAGGCCAAAGACGAATCCGGGGGCAAAAGTCCCGCCAGGATCAGCCTTGACCTCAGCTCTTTCAGTGCCCTGGGGTTGAACCCTGCGCAGATAGCACACCCAGAGGACAGGTGTTCAACCCCAAGGCACCGAACACAGAGTGTGGCCATCCGCCGGTGAAAGCTTATGGCCACACTCGGTGCATTTAGAGAAGATCGGTTTTGGGGCCTCTTGTACTACGAAAAAAAGCACTCTCACTCACACAAGGCCCCAAACACACACCGACCCACACAAACACTACGCACCAGCGAGGGGAGGGGAGGAATTTACACTAACAAAAATACAAGTTTCTAAGGCTAAAATAAAGGGAACCTAACGCACTCAACCTTTTACTAAAAATTTTACAACAATTACAATAAAGTTGAAAAACTTATCTGCGATACTAGGAGCTCTGAATCTAGCTGCTTTCACTAAGCGCGGCAAACTAGATCGGAGGTCAGTCAGGGTTGGCAGGGAATTATGGGTAAGGGGAGGAGCTAGGAGCTCGGATCCGATAGCTGTGAAACAAGTTGCCGGCTCGGATCCGATACCCAAAGGTTGCTGACAAATTAAGTACCTACTTCAGATTAACTGGATTCCCCTTTCCCTGCAGTAGGCAATGACTGGGGCCAGGCATTTTGTAAATATCCTGGGGCAAGCAGAAAGCCTAAAAGGCAAGGCACAGAACTGAAAGCGAGATGAGCCTGCCAGGAATCTCAGGTACTTCCTGAAGGCAGGCTTTATAGGTATGTGAGCGTAAGCATCCTTTAATACCAGGGTTGCCATGAAACCCTGTGGAAGGACGAGTGGAAAGAGCAGGTAGGGTGAACATCCTGAAAAGTAGGAACTTTTAAGGAAGGGGTCGAGGCGTGAGAGGTCTAGAATTGGCCTCCATGGTCCTTTCCTTTCTGGGTACCAAACAGATTCTGGAGTAGAATACTTTTCTTTTTGCTTGCGTTGGAACTGGTTCTATGGTGCCCTGTAGTAGCAGGGTTTGCAAAACCTGATGGAGGAGGGGTAGTTGACTGGGAGGAGGCTGTGGTATGCCTTGTCTAGAAGGGGGGGGGGGGAGTGATCCAGGACATGAAGTAGCCATCCTGTATGATGGACAGAACTCATTTGTCTGTGGTAATGAGTGACCACGCAGAGAGACAGTGAGAGAGGCAGAAAGTGGTATGGATGGGAGTGGGAGTTGAGGGTGGAAATTTTGGCAGGAAGTCAAACACTACCTGCCCTATCAGGAAAGGGGGGGGGCTTTGGCTGGAAGACTGAAGGCCTAGAGGTTTTCCTGATAAACTGGGTCTTTTCCAAGTAGTTCCTTTGGAACTTAGGAATAGGCGAGACTAGGATATGTTTTAGGTTCTGTAATTCTTTTCCTTTCTGTTGTAAGGATTTAAACAGGTCAGCCACTTTCACCAAAAAGGGCAGTGATCCAAAGGTGCAGAAAGAGTTTGGCCCTGAAGTCATCTGTGAGAGGCTAGTCGCAGCCATGAGTAAGTCCTTAGTACTGAAGCTGAAGCAGCTGACCTGGCTGAGGGTTCAGCTGGATCATAACTATCTCAAGGAGTGTCTATTCACTTGAGAGATGAGTGCCATCAGTGAAGACAAGGAGGCCTTGGCTGCACGGTCAGGGATGTCATCGAAATCTTTACTGGCTTTGTCCAGCAGAGCTAAGGAGTATTTGGTCATATGAGTTTGGTAGATGGTGGCTCTAAATGACAGGGTAGCAGAAGTATAGATTCTTTCCCAACCTCTCCATGGTATTGCTGTCTTTATCAGCAGGGAGGATAGTAGTGGTAGACAGGAGCTTGGAGGCCCTGTCCGTAGATATGGATATAATGGCAGGAGGTCACTTAGAGAAATTTCTCTGTTTAAGAGTCTTTATAGAGCCTGTCAGCTCTACGTGGAGCAGGAAGTTGGGAATCTGGGCTAATGGAGGTGGAGGCAAAAGCATCCAAGAATGCAGGTTGAATAGGAGGAACGGCCAAAGGACAGGGAGAGCCCATTTCAATAAAGTCATAAAACCTTTTTTGTACATCAGACATATCTGAGGATTGCCACTTAAAGTGGTCTTTCATTTTATTAATAGTTTCCCCAAAGGCAAGATCCTCTACAGAGGAGCCAGGTTCAAAAGACCCCTCCCCTCAGGAGATCCATATCCCAGGGGGATGACATCTCGGAGTAAGAAAGAGTCCTCAGAGGACTCAGACAATTCCTCTTCTTCAGGCTGGTCTACCCTCCTTTCATGGGTGAGAGGTTTGGGACTAAGGAGGGGAGAAGCAGTGGCAGAGGGATCTGCAGAAGGCCCACGGGCCATAAAGGCATTGAACAAGCTCTGGCTTGAGGTGTCTGTTTTTTTGTTTCATCTTTAAAGTCCTTGCTGGCGTCTGGCTAGGAATAGGCCTTGGGTCAGGTGTTGGGATGGCAGATGCGGTGTCTGATGGGCCCCGAGTGAATGCTGTTTCTCCCTTGGCGTCTAAAGCAGGTGCCGGTAAATTCTCTGTGGATGTGTTGTCCGATCAAGATTTTGAGGCTTCCTAAGAGGTACCTGCTTTATCTACATCAGTGGATGCCGGATCCTCAGTCAAGCTGATATCGGCTACAGACAGGTAAAGCAGATGAAGTAGGCTGCGTGGACTTGGCCCTCTTCCTAGGCAGTTCACACGGGGCGTCGGGTGCGGCCTCCATCCCCAATGCTATTTGTAAGAACAGATTCTCTAAACACAAGTGTAAGGCCTGCAAATAGTGGCATAAGGTCTTGGGGACAAACTATCGGCAAATGGCACAGTTCTTGTTTTCATGCTCCCTGCCTAGACGAGAGAGACTGGTCATGGGCACCTTTGTGGGGAATCTGCCAACTGCACTTGCCCTTACCGGATGACTTTAACAGACTATAATTAACAAAGTAGGACTGAAAGAATCCCAAACAGGATACTTAACTGAATCTTTTTCGATCAGACGTCCGCGAGAAGCAGAAGCACCTGGCATACGACTGGCAGCTGAAAAGTTCTGAGGGCTGGTGCGTGCAGACATCATTTTTATGGCCCACATTCCCGTAGCGTCAGATGTCTGACGTACCAAGAGGGACTGAAAATCTTTGGAAACCTGGCCAAACTAACTGGAGAGGAAAAAGGGTAAACCCACAAGTAGAATACTGCAACATTGGAATAGGAAGACATCTGATGTGATTCATACACAAAACCTTAAACATCTGAATTCTGGATGAACAGGAATGCGATAAGCATCTCAAAAGTCTAGTGTTACAAGGAAACTTGAAAACAGGTTTTGAAATGACATCAGTTTGAATTTAGGCACGATCACAAACAGGACAGATCCAGAACCAGTCTCCAAAGTGTTTGTTTCTTTGGGACTATGAACAGCATTGAATAAAACCCCTTCCCCACCTGGGAAGGAGGAACTGGTTGTATCACTTCTTTGGACAGCATGTGATGAACAGGTTTAAACAAAAAGAACAGTTGCATAAAATCATAGCATAACAGTACACACCCTTCTCTTCACTGTTGCAGTAGTTTTTACCAAAGGGATTCCTGCCCAGGGTAGGCCAACGTCTGACCAGTATACTAAAGCCTTATGATTTTATAGACATCATACCTCATATGTATGCTTCCCGCTCAAGGCACAGGGCATAAAGGTAGCATACGGATGTACATATCACGGAATTAAAAAGATCCAGGAGGAACAGTCCAAGGAATTAGGAGGAACATGTTCAGCCAAAAAAAAAAAAAAAAAAAAAAAAAAAGAGAAGAGGGAACAAATACAGTGCAGAGAAGGACATCTACTGTTATAAGATTGTACACAACTCTATTAAGTCCTTCCATATCACTGTTGCAGTATTTTTTACCAAAGGGAGAGTACAAACACCCAAGAGGAAACTCGGGAATAGGAAGGCCCAGAAGAGCCCTCAAGAAACCCCCGCAGATAACTCTGGCAAAAACGGCATTTGCTCTGGAAACATCCAATTTGTAATGCTATGGACAGAGGTCCATGTAGCAGCCTCAAGGATGGAATTGGTATCCAATCCATTAAAAAAGCACCAGAGGAAACCACAGCCCTGGTAGAATGAGCCTTTACAGAAGCAGAAAGTCTTTTTCCATGAAAGGAGTAAAAAAAGAAATGGCCTTAGAGATCCACTGGGATATTGTTGCTTAGAAACAGCCAGACCTAGAGACCTGGGATGAAAGAAAAAAAGTTGCTCAGAATTGCAAATGGCCTTAGTCTTAACTAAATAATATCAAAGCTATGCAAATCCAAGTTGTGAAGCACCTTCTCATTAGTAGACTGCATTGAAGAAAAAAAGGAGGCAAATTAATAGACTGGTTAAGAGACCATTTGTTAACCAACTTGGGCATAAGAGGAGGATTAGTACGAACAGACCAGACGAAAAACCAAAAAAGGAGTAAGAGCCTGGGAGTTCAGGTACTCAGCTGAAGTTGTTGCGGTGTTCGGCTTTTCCTGGTTAGGGGTAGCCACAGCGGAACTCCAGTCTGCTAATGATTGGTAGTTGAATTCTGCGTGCCGAGTTACCAGCCCTGATGCACAACCTTCAACAAAGGTACACCCATTCACGCATGTCTCCACGCAGAAGACGCTCTAGCTGAGAATCGAACTGGACAGTGTCTTACTGTGAGGCGACAACGCTACCGCAGCACCACCACCGCGGATAGGTACTCAGCTGAAGTAAGGGCCAAAAAAAAGTCTTCCATGTACAATGCTGTAAGGAAGCTGAAGTTGCAGGCACAAAAGAAGCCAGAGTCAAATTTTCCAAGTACAAAATTAAGGTCCCAGGAAGGTGGAATAGGCTTCGTGGGAGGTCTGATATGAAGAACGCCTTTAAAAAGTTGTTTGACTTCAAATCTAGAGGCCAGAGGAAGAGTTACCAAATGAGCAGAAATAGCAAAGCGGTGAGCCTTAACAGAAGAATATGCTAACATAGCATTAAGCAATTGCAAGTCACACAAGACAGAGCCAGAGGGATCTCCACAGAAAGTGGATCCAGTTAGGAGCAAAGTACCAAAACAGAAAATCTCTTCCATTTGGACACAGGATTTCCTGGCCTCCTGCAGAACCCTAAGTGCACACTCAAAATCTTTTAACTCCCAATATTAGCTCGAGTGGACAAATGCGGATGGATTAGAGACCCTTGTTTGTTCAAGTAAGTCCAGCCTTTAAAGGTAACTTGCGGCAATTGCCCAGCTATATCCAGAAAGGGTAACAATGCTGTCTGGACCAAAATGGAGTCACCAACAAAATCTTGGGGGAGTCCTGCTGTATCTTGAGCACGACTCTTGGACTTGGAGGAAGAAGAGGGAAGGCATAGAGAAACACCACCTTCCAAGAAAGATGACTGGGGAGTCTGGTGGAAAAGTCGTCTGTTCAAATGGGAGACAAAGGTCTACCTGAGGAGTACTTCCACTGATGGGCAATGTCCAGAATCTGAAGCACCCATTCGTGATCCTGTGTTTTGGACATGCTCAAAAAGTCTGCCACTATATTCTGCTCTGAAGGAATGTATACAGTCTGAAGAGACATTTGATACTGGACAGCTAGATCCCAAACTTGAACAGCTAGTCTGCAAAAGGTAGGACAATGTCCCACCTTCCTTGCTTGTTGATATACCACATCACTGTGGTATTGCCTGAAGATTTTGAAAAGCCCTGGAAGAAAGAGGGAATAAAAAGGCCTGAAGAGCGAAAAGGAGAGCCGTCATGTTGACGATGCGGTCTGATGAGAATGCCAGAAATAGTGGACCGTGAAGGAACCAAAACAGGCTCCCCACCCAGTGTCTGATGCAGAGAAAAGTTCCTGAGAGGGAACTGGGGGCTGAAAGGAAGTCCCAGATTGAGAAACAGCTGATTAATGCACTACCAAAGCTTGAGGCATGGAAGAGGAGGGACTAAAGCCCAGTGGATGACACCGTTGGAACCATACTGACTTTAGGAACCACTGTAGTTGTTGCATGAAGTTTGGCTAGAGGTAGCATAGAAATTGTGGAGGACATGAATCCTAGAGCCCTACGAAATTCCCTGGCTGTAACTGAAAACAGAGGAAGAGGAGACTGGAAAAAGTTGATCAGAGTAAGAGCTTTTGGAGGAAGCAGGGAAGTCAGCATACAGATTGTCTGGAGCCTGCAACAAAGAAATACATGATCCTGAGAAGGAACTAGGACTGATTTCAGCAAGTTTATTGTAAACCCCAGACTGCTGTAAGAGGCTAACAGTATATACGAGTAGCTGAAGCAAGGTCTCAGAGGAAGCCTGAAAGAGCAGGTCATCCAGATAATGAAAAATCTGAACCCTTCCCATCCTGCAAAAAATAATCATTGGAGCAAGGTATTTTGAATACCCTTGGGGCAGTAGAAAGGCCAAGCAGCAAATCCTTGAACTGAAAATGCAACAAACTTTCTGAAAAGGGGATGAATTGGAATATGAAGACAAGCACCCCTGAGACCTAGGAAGACCAGGAAAGCCTGGGTAATAGGAGGAAACCATGTCTGAAGGAATAATATCCTAAAGGAAGGGACCTTCAAGAAAGGTGTTAGCTGAGAGAGAGAGTACAGAATGTGTCTCCAGGTACCTTTCTTCCTGAAGAGACAACATTCGGGAATAAAAAAAAACCTTCCCCTCCTGAGAAGTGGGTACAGCTTGAATTGTGCCTTGTACCAAAATGCCCTGAAGCAGATCTGAGAAGAAAGGAAGCTGTTCCTGGGGAGGTTGAGGGATGCCCAGAAAAGGAGAGAAAGATTGCTATACCACGAAATATCCCTGACAGATGACTGACAGAACCCACGAGTCTTGAATGACCCTTAACCAATTGGGAAGGGATATAGAAAGAGTAACGGATAAGGGAACCGGACTC
This sequence comes from Protopterus annectens, assembly GCF_019279795.1. Lineage (NCBI taxonomy): Eukaryota > Metazoa > Chordata > Ceratodontiformes > Protopteridae > Protopterus > Protopterus annectens. Next base: position 1,687,281,935 of record NC_056739.1, on the reverse strand, counting down.
AAGAAAATGGGAAGCAAACAGTCAGAACCTGGCTTCTCTTGAAGAGGTTTTTGAGAGGTAGGAGTCTGAGAAGACTTATCAGGAGGAACCTGCCTAGAACCCTTCTTACATTTGGGAGTAGGGTGAGGCTGTCTGCAAACAAAGGCAGATTAAGATGGACAATTCCTCTGGAACTTGGAAATATGAGACAAAAAACTATGCTTCAATTTCTGCAGGGCCTTTCTTTTACCCTGAAGTGACTTGACAAGATCAGCAGCCACAGAACCAAACAGGTTCTTACTAGCCAGAGGAGCATCCAACAGTTTAGCCTTAATATCATCAGGCAAAGGCTGTAGACAAAATCAAAAGCAACATCTCAACCGAAACAAAAGAAACAGTCCTAGAGGAGGCATCAGCAGTATCATAACTACATTTGAGAGAGAAGCAGGGTTCTTGAGAAGTAAAGCCCAGTAAAGAGAGGGCCGAGGCCTTTCCTTCAGAATCCAGGTCATCTAAGATAGCCTAAGAAAAGCTAAACACACCTAGTCATATGGGTTTGGTAATTAATAGCTTGAAAGGCCAAGGTGGCAGCAATCCCAGCTCTTCCATAGCTCTACTGCCCTTGTCTGAAGAAAGTACTTCAGTACAAGGGAAACGTTCAGAGGGTTTGTCAGCAGACACAGACACTATTTAAAAGGCCAGCAGGAGGACATTTGTAGAGGAATTTACACTCCTCAGGCATCTTATAAAATCTATTTGGTTTCTTAGGGACTGGAGGTTGAGACTCTGTCCATAGAGGCTGCTGAAAAGTATCTAGAAGGGCAGTCAAGACCAGAGGTACAGTAGAGGGCTTAGGGGATACCATCTGGAAGACTTCATAATGCCTCTTTTGAATGTCAGAAACCTGAGAACAGTTCCATTTAAAATATTCCATCATACAAGAAATAGTGTCCACAAAGGAATGTTCTTCCAAGGGAGAGTTGAGGCCAATAGAAACTTCCTCCCCAGAGCCATAATCTGAGGGAGAAGGGATCAGAGAGGAATATGCCAAAGACTTCCTCAAAATCCAAGTCCTCAGAGGAGTCCTGCTTTTTGGGCCTCCTGAGTGGGTTAGAAGACCAAGGGGAACAGAAAAGTACAGTTGTGTACTCTTACCACAAATGTAGATGTTAGAGTGTATTCACTGTTGCAGTCTTCACAGATGGGTTATCTGGCTCCCGGTAGCCCGCAGTCGGCCAGAATACCAAAGTCCTTAGTATATGACATCGGCTGCCTCCGGATTAAGCATGATGACAGGACGTCGGGTACAAAGGCAGGCAACTGATGTCATTTCCTCAGTTTTTCTTGCCATAACTGTCAGGAGCCCCCCAAAAAATTAAAACCAAGCAAAAGGAAAATCCAGTCTGTGCCCTAGGGAAAAAAGGGGATGGAAGGGGGGAATCAGGACTGCAACAGTGAATACACTCTAACATCTACATTTATGCTAAGTGTACACAACTGCACTATGTTCGTGTTTCACTGTTACACTCCTCACAAATGGGTTGATTCCTAAAGCCCAGGAAAAAACAAAAGGGAGGAGGAACACCACTGATTAATGGTTGGAAAGAATGCCCTGCAACACTGCAGTGGCAAAACCAGCTCTGGACTTAGAAAACAAGGGCAAATTGTAATGTTTGGTGAAAGCGTGGACAGAAGTCCAGGTAGCTGCTTCCAGGATGTCCTTAGTAGGTACACCTCTAAGAAAAGCTGCTAAGGTAGAGGTAGCTCTAGTAGAATGGGTCCTGATACCCTGGGGAGGAACCTTGCCATGCTGCAAGTAACAAAAGTGAATACAATGAGCAATCCACTTTGAAACAGTCTGTTTAGAAATAGCTTTGCCCTGGGCACCAGGAGCAAAACTAACCAACTGATCTGACTTTCGAAAAGGTTTAGTCCTGTCCAGGTAAAATCTAAGTTGCCTATGCACATTCAGTGAATGCAGCAACCTTTCTCCTCTATTCTGAGGATTAGGAAAGAAGGTAGGCAGGTGGATAGACTGGTTAAGGGTCAGGCTAGAAACCACCTTAGGCATAAAAGGATTAGTCTGAAGAGAAACACGATCAACATGGAAAGTGATAAAAGGCTCTACTGCCATTAAAGCCTGCAGCTCAGACACCCTTCTAGCTTAAGTAATGGCCAAAAGAAATGCAGTTTTCTGGGAAAGAAACTTCAAATCTGCTGAGGCAGTAGGCTCAAAGAGAGGCAGAGTAAGTTTCTCAAGCACAAAATTAAGATCCCAAGGATGAGTAGGTGCCCTTCTGGGAAGCTTTAAATTGCTAACTCCCCTCAGGAACTGTTTTCATCAGGGGATGCGAGAAAAAAAAAAGAAGTTATGTACTTACCATAACGTTCCACGTGAGTTGTTTATCTCGCCTTTATTCTCACTGATGGGTTTGGAGCCGATCCTCGGCTCCGACACGGCCTATAGCAAAGCACAAGGTTTGCCTGTAGCTCGAGACCACGCCCCTTATCTCACAATGCACTGCTGGAATTACCTCAGATCGTTTGCTGCGAGTAACAGTATATTATATATATATATATATATATATATATATATCTATATATATCTATATATATCTATATATATATATATACATATATACATACATACACACAGACACACACATACATACACACACACACACACACATATATATATATATATATATATATATTTACATACACACGCATATACATACACACATATACCCTTATATTTATTTCTACCAAGAACACTTCCCAAAGGGGAAGAAATATTGAATAACCAGGATGGTACTAGCCTCTAAGGCACGTCAGCCAGGAGGGGGAAGGAGGGAGGGACGTGAGAATAAAGGTGAGATAAACAACTCACATGGAACGTTATGGTAAATACATAACTTCTTTATGTGAAGTTGTTAAATCTCGCCGTTTGTTCTCACTGATGGGTAGCGTCCCTAGCACCCTCAATCCTGGGTGGCTCATGGGAGTATGTTCTTCAGTACCATGGAACCAAAGGAAGACCTGTCCCTTGAAGCCTTATCTACTTTTGTAATGCGTGATAAAGGTATGAGGCTTAGACCAAGTGGCTGCAGTGCAAATATTGTCAAGGGGCAATTTAGCTTGAAAAGCAGATGATGTAGAGACGGCTCTGATAGAATGAGCCTTAGGTTTGTGTGTTAATGGCATGCTCGCATTTTCATAAACAAAGGATATACAATCGGATAACCATTTAGATAAGGTTGTTTTAGCCACTGGATTGCCTTTTCTGGCTTCTGAGAAGGATACATAAAGTTGGGCTGATTTTCTAATATCTTTAGTTCTGTCAAGATAAAATCTGAGCTGTCTGTGTACATCAAGTTTGTGCAGCATGTATTCCAATTTGCTAGAGTGGTTGGGAAAAAAGACTGGCAGCTCAATGACCTGATTGATATTTGATTCAGAACAGACTTTAGGTAAAAATGAGGGGTTTGTTCTGAGAGATACTCTATAAGCATGGAAAATCATGTAAGGTGGTCTGATAGATGATGCTTGAAGTTCTGACATTCTGCGGGCAGAAGTAATGGCCACAAGAAAAACAGTTTTCCAGGATAAATATTTGAGATCACAAGATGATACTGGTTCAAAAGGGGGAAGAATAATTTGAGACAGCATAAAGTTTAAATTCTAGGGAGAATAGGGAGTTTTGATAGGTCTCATGTGAAGAACGCCTTTAAGAAAAGTCACAGATAATCTATTGGCCCATAACATTTGAGCCACCAATCCCAAGGTGAAAATTTGAGATGGCAGCTAACTGGACGCGAACTGTAGCAGCTGCTACCCCTTCCTTAAAAATCTTTGTCAAGAATTCTAAAATAGATGATAGCAGAGCTCGGAAAGGGTCAATTTTCTGCATGTTGGCCCAAATTGAGAACCTTTTTCATTTACTGCCATATAATTTCCTGGTAGATGGCTTGTGAGAAGACAAGAGAATTTGTCTTGTATCTTCTGAAATTGAATGAAGCCTGGCAATTAGGGGAAGTAGATTAGCCAAGCAGTCAGTTTCAGGGAAGGATGGAGGTCACCTGACGGGTGCGTCAGAAGGTCCGGAACTGGGTCCAGGATCCATGGATCTTCCAACAGATGATGGTGGAGCAACAGGAACCAAATCTGTTGAGGCCAGTAGGGGGCTATGAGAATAATAGTCCTTCCCAGTGATTTTGCTTTCTGTAAAAATCTGGGCATCAATGGGAAGGGTGGAAATGCATAAAGGAGACCCGGGGGCCAATCGTGTAAAAGTGCATCTCTCGGGGGATGACTGGGAGGTGGTATTAGGGCAAAGTAACTTCTGCATTCTGAATTGATGTGGCTGGCAAAGTCGTCGCAGCAAGGCTGGCCCCATTTGCGGAAAATCAACTCCGCAATCTGTTTGAGAGACCAATCATGTGGAAGCAATATTGCTCTGCTTAGCTTGTCCACTATCACGTTGGATTTCCCCGGGATGTGCGTTGCTAACAGAAAACGCTGGGACGACACAGCCCATTGCCAGACCCCGAGGGCGTCTCGACAAAAGGGGTAAGACTTGGTTCCGCCTTGCTTGTTCAAGTACCAGACTACTGACATGTTGTCCATCTGAATTGCAATAGTTCCTAGAGGGAGAGAGTCCTGAAAGTACTGCAACGCCAGAAGTACCTCTCTCAACTCTAGAACACTGATGTGCAGATGTGATTCTTGATCTGTCCATGTGCCTTGGGCAGCCTTTCCCTGAAAATGCCCCCCCCCCCCATCAGGGAAGCGTCCGTGGTCACAGTGGCTACGGGGGGGGGGGGGGGGGAGAGACAAAGGGTCTTCCGATTGTGACAGGAAGGGATGTCAACCACCACCGAAGGTCTCTCCTGCAAGAATCCGTGATGAGAAACATGTGGTGCATTGGTAGTTTCTGGTACGACCACTGAGCAAAGAGGAGCCATTGAAGAATTTGCATATGCATCCTTGCGAGTGGTATAGCCAGGATTGATGCCGCCATCAAACCTAGCACCTCCAATACCTCTTCTGCTGTAGCTTTGTTCTTTGACACCAGTGAGCTGACGTTTTGGTGGAGAAGAGAGACTCTTTCGACAGGGAGACGCAGAGTGGTAGTTGAGGTATCTAACTCTGCTCCTATAAAAACGGTATGCTGCGATGGCGATAAGGCAGACTTTTCGAAGTTGATTGTAATGCCTAATTGATGGCAGAGTGTCAGTGTATTGTGTTGCCCGAGTCAATTGATGCCTGGTGGTAGCGGTGAGGAGCCAATCATCTAGGTATGGAAACACCTGGAATCCCAGATGTCTCCGGTAAGTCGTGACCACTGCTATGCATTTGGTGAACACTCTGGGGGCTGTAGTGAGACCAAAGGGCAGGGCTCGAAACTGGTAATGATTGGCTCCCCAGCCAGAAGCACTGATGATCTTGAGCGTCTGTTCATCTTTATGTGATAGTACGCGTCCTTGAGATCTATGGAGCACATCCAATCGCCTTTCCCTAGGAAGGGAAGAATGGACTGAAGCGTGACCATTCGGAACTTCTCTTTCTTTACGAACTGGTCGAGTCTGCTGAGGTCCAAGATAGGTCTCCAGTCCCCTGTTTTCTTTGGTACCAAAAAGAATCTTGAGTAAGTTCCGAATCTAACTTGGTCTGCTGGGACAGGCTGGATGACTTTTTCTAGCAATCTGTGGACCTCTATGATTGCTTGTTCCCTGAGATTGGGTGGAACATCTGGGATTCTCTTTACAAGAATGAGAGGGGAAGAGAACGGTATGAAATATCCTCTGGAAATGATGCCCTGTACCAAAGTATCTGATGTTATGTTTAGCCAGGCTTCTGGGTACAAAGACAAGCGACCCCCAACTGCCTCCAGAGCCGAACAGTTGGGCCCCCTTTCAGGGACGGTGGTAGGGTTGACTGGAGAACTGACATCTGTCACCCTGTTGCTGCGGACCCCCTCTGCTGCGGGGGCAGCGTCTTCCGTTATAACCCCCTCCTCTGCCTCTAGAGGGGGTTTCTCCACGTGTGTCCTGAAAGGCTCCCTGTTCTTTTCAGAGCCACATTTTTCCTCCCCTAGGGCCCTTGGGGGAGGGCCGAGTAGGGGTCGAAAAACAGACTCCAATGGCAGATAAGGTCTTACCTTCCTGCTCACACCTGGTTAAAGTTTCCTTTACTTTGGGCCCAAACAGTGATGAGCCATCGAATGGGGTATTAATAAAAGAAGACAAAGGGTCCCGCAAAGGAACAGACACGCATCCAGGCTTGTCATCGAAGAGCAATGCCCAAACTAGCGGCTCTAATCGAACAATCAGCTGCATAGGATACGAGACGCATGGACGAGTTTACCACTGAGTTTAGGGTAGTGAGCTGGGCGTTGACTTTGTCGGCCACCCCTGCAGCTACCGTACCCTGGAGAGCATCTCCTAGCTCTTTCACGAGATCTCTTTGTAGTCTCGTAAAGTGGGTTAAGTAGTTCAGTCATCGCAGAGAAAAAGTCGCTGAACTAAACATGCACTTCCCATATCTATCCATGACCCTAGAATCTCTGATAGGGGGATGGGTAGAGGTGGATGTCTCAGATACTTCCTTTTTGGTGGCTGCAGCTACCACCATGGCATCAGCAGGCACCCCCTTTGTCAAAAATGGCTTGTCCACTGGGGCAGACATGAATTTATTGGGCTTATGAGGAACAGGTTCCATGGCCTCCGGTGACTCCCACGTCTTACGAGAAATCAGTTCCATGAGCTTATCGCAAGGCGGAGACACCCAAGAAGTGGAAGGTTGAGACCCAAATGCCTTCAAGAGCACGGACTCATCCTCAGTAGGGGGTCTTGGACTGCCACTCGCCCCTCTAAGGATCTCTAGTATCCCTGCAAAGGAAATATCCTCAGAGGGGGATCGAGGGGACCCTTCTGACTCATCTAAGTCCGTGTCAGATGTCAAAGGCTCCTGTGGGGAGTCTAAGTGCCTCCTCTTGCAGTGTCTCTTCCTGGGGACCTCCTCAGTGGGGGGGATCTGGGGAGGTCTCAGAAGAGTAGGGGACGTCCCGTGGGGGTACTTGAGGCTCGGGGTCTTTACACTTAAGAGGGACCAGTAGATGAAGAAGCAGATACAGAAGCTTGAGGGGAGAGGGAAGGCTGAACCGATGCTGACGTTGTCTTTGGAGACAAAACTCTCCTCATAGCGTCGAAGGCACCATGGCTCCGACGAGAAGGAGTGGACGGAACAGAGTACCGTCCGATCCTCCCGCACAAACTCTGGGCTCCGAGCTCAAGGTAGGAGCCGAGCTCATCTGAGCCAAAGCTACGAGAGGAAGAGTCGGCACCGACAAATCTGTTGGACTATCCTCCCCGGACCAGACGGGAGAGCGCCGGCTCAGAGTCCTCGGTTGGCGCAGAGGACATCTGAGTAGATGGAGCCGATAACATCGGTGCGGGTGTCCGCTCCAAGGGTTCAATAACCATCGGTTCAGTTTCCTTCGACTCAGAGTCCAGTACAGCTCAGAGGAGTAGACAAATCCGGTTCCATGGTCTTCGGCACAGACTAGCTGGTCGGGGCCGACAACAATTTGGCAAGTCCTGGTGCCTGTAAAAGCTTCTGCACTAGTCGATCCATGTCCAAATCTGAAAGGCTGACTGAGGACTTAGCTGAATGCACCGAAGGTGCTGACTGCAGCAGAGGGGAAGGAGGAACTTCAGAGACTGGCTCCAAATCAAAGGTACAGTCGGTTCCGAGGTCTGTGGAACAGATGACCCTCCTGAAATTTTTGCCTTTTTTTGTCACTTTGTCTGAAGATCTGGATTTTGAGGATTTGGAGGACGTGCTAGTACCCTCATGGCTACTCAACACCTCAGAAAAAGATTGCTGTAGCAATCCCCTGTCTATTAGCTTCCTCCTTCTTTCCAAGAGGACTCGAAGAAAAAGAATGGCAAATGCTGCAAGTGTCTTGGAGGTGTTTAGCCCCCAGACAGTAGACACATTGAATGTGTCAGTCAGTGACGGACATTTTCTGCCCACAATCTGGGCATTTTTTGAATCCCGATTTAGGATGGGATTTCTCCTTTTCATCCGACATAGTTAAACAGTAAACTGAAAAAAAGTAAGACAGTAAAGTCCTTACTCACTTGTAAAGACCCACAAAACTACTAAGCCCAAACGGGGCACTAACTATAACAATATAATTATAGATTACAAATATAGAGCTAAGAGGCCCACAGAGAAAAACCTTGACTATTAGAAAGACTAATAAGAGTAAATAGGGCTAAAGGCCCACATAACCCAAGAAGCCAACAGGGCACTAACTATTTAAAACTGTTAAAACTACAAAAAACTATAGATTATATTAATCAATAACCTGATATTAACACAACTATTTTAGTAACAAAAAGTTTTTTTTTTTTTTTTTTTAAATAAACTTGCTGTTATTTTTTCCACAAATGGTCCGAGCTAGCTGGATCACCGAGATCTCTCTTGCCGTGGCAAACTAGATCTGAGGTAATTCCAGCAGTGCATTGCGGGATAAGGGGCTTGGTCACGAGCTACTAGCAAACCTTGAGCTTTGCTATAGGCCGTGTCGGAGCAGAGGATCAGCTCCGAACCCATCAGTGAGAATAAACGGCAAGATTTAACAACTTCACATTGGGTTGTTCAAAAGAACAGCGAGTAGAAACAGATGAAGCATGAATCTTGATAGAAGAGAAGGAAAGTCTGCCATTAAGTAAATCTGCCAGATAATCAAGAATAAGAGGAAGAGTAGGTTGAGATGGGTCTTCTCCTCTAGTCTGCATCCAAATAGAGAATCTTTTCCACTTATCTGCATAAGATTTCCTAGTACTAGGCCTCCTTTGCTTCACGAAGCACCTCAAATACCTGTTAAGAAAGGTTTAAATTATGAGCCAGGCAGTCAAATGCAGAGTCTGAAGGTGAGGATGCAGAATCTTTCCTCCGTCCTGAACCAAGAAATTTGGTATCAGGGGAAGATGGCAACACAGACTGGGAAAGACTGCGAAGAAGTGGATACCAATGCTGCCTGGGCCAGTCCGGAGCTATGATGATGGCCCTTGGTTTTTCGTCCCTTATCTTTAACAGCACTCTGGGAAGAAGCAGAGGAGGAAATGCATAGACTGATAGCTGTGTCCAGGGGAAGGACAGAGCATCCATTTTCCAAGCTTTGTTGTAATGATCCCTGGTGCAAAAAGTTGGAAGAAGGTGGTTGGAGAAGAAGAGATCCACCTGGGGCGTGCCCCAACACTGAATGATGCAATGGAAGATGGTCTTGTTTAGTTGGCACTCGTGAGGTCTGTCCTGACTAGAAGAGTACCAGGAGAGAGAAGACACTTGAAAGCCATCAAGGCCTGCTGAACTGCCATAATTTCCTTCAGGTTTATGTGCAATTGAGCTTGTTGATAGTTCCAAGCTCCATGAATGCATTTGCCCTCTAGATGAGCTCCCCAAGCGTAGTCCGAGGCATCCGTGGCAAGAGTCTGGCTGGCAGGAGGTGGACAGAAAGGTAGGCCTTTGTTCTGTGCACAGGCTGTTGCTCACAAAAGGAAATCCATCTGCAGACGGGGAATCAGAAGAAGAATCAAGTCTAAATCCTGAATGTGTTGACACCAAAGGTTTTTGAGGTACCATTGTATTTTCCTCACATGCAGTCTGGATATGGAATCATCAGAATACATGAACCCCAGGGCTTGCAGGAATTGCCTTGCAGAGAGCTGGGTCACGCTTGCCAAGTTCTTGAAGTAATTCGAAAGATCCAGACTCGCTCCTAGGAATACAATCTCTCTGGTGGGTACCGATTTTGACTTCTTTTCGTTGATTGTGTAGCCCAAAGAGGTGGGTGAGAAGGTTCCTTACAAAGTCCAAATCCTTTAGAAGTGGCTCTGGAGAGTTTGCTTAAATTAGGCAATCGTCCAAGTAAGGGTACATTTGAATATTTCTTTGCCTGCAAAAGACAATGACTGGAGCTAAACATTTTGTAAAAGACTCTGGGAGCAGTAGATAAGCCAAAGAGGAGTACAGAGAATTGGAAGTGCCTGTTCCCCGCCCTGAGACGAAGGAACTGCCTGCAGTTTTCCCTTATAGGGATGTGCAAGTAAGCTTCTTTTAGATCCAAAGTCACCTGCCAGGAATCCTTGGCCAGCACTGGCAGCAACTGCTGAAGAGTGAGCATCTTGAATTTGGGAATCACCAGATAAGTGTTTAGAAGGGCGCCAGGTGCCCCCTTTTTTGGGGACCAGGAAAAGTCTCAAGTAAAAACCCTTGGCTATATGTAGTGCAGGAACTGGCTCTATTGTTCCCAGGTTTAGCAAGGAAGAAACTTGTTTTTCTGCTTCTTCCCTCTGAAGAGTGGGAATATCTGGGTATCCTTGGAGGACCGGGAAGGTGTGAAAGGAGAACTTGTAAGTCTTGGGATACAATTTTAGCACCCATTTGTCATCCGTGATAGTGTGCCAGATGTCTGCAAAAATGGCTAACCTTCCCCCCAAAGGAAACCCTAGACCCGTAGAGGAAAGCAAAGGAAGGCCAGAGTCATTGAGAATGCTTTCTTTGGAAAGTCTGCTTAGAACCCCCTGATTTTGAAGATGAAGTCTGCCAGTGTTTAACCTTTTGAAGGGTGGAAGTCTGTCCCCTGGAAGACCTGTAGCCCCTAGATCTAGTGCAACCCTGTTTACTAGGATCAGGAAAAGTCCATCTCTTAGAAGGGTAATGCCTGCTAAAACGAGGAGGCTGAACTTGCAGGAAATCCTTAAAAGTTTGCATAGATTTAGCCTTATCCTCAAACACCTCTTCAGCTTTGCTTCCAAAAAGATTGTCCTTATGCAAGGGTACATCCAGCAATTTAGATTTTACAGGTTCAAAAAGGGGCTGTTCCCTGAGCCAAGCATGTCCTCTGATAACAGAACCAGTGGCCGCTGCTCTGCAAGAAGCCTCCAAAGTGTCAAAACCACAATGTAGAGACTGTTTAGTAACAAGAGTGGCAGAATTCAATAAGTCTTGCATGTCCTTATTCTCCATCAGGGAAGGAACACCAGCAATTTTAGCCTTAACAGCCTCCAAAGTATGCTGCTGATACTTAAGAACATGAAAGAGACAATTAACAGACCTAATTGCTAGGGTGGGGAGAAGTATAAACCTTTTTACCCCACCTATCCAAGTCCCTAGTTTCCCTGTCAGAAGGAACAGGATTTTTAGCAACAGAGGCCTTCACACCCTTAGGGCCCTGAGAAATAATTTCTGGATCAGCAGTAGGATTTTTGAAAAGGAACTGATGAGAATCAGGAACTCTATAATACCTGTCAGGCTTTCTGGGAACAGGAGGAACAGAATTAGGTTTCAAAGAATTTTCCATGAAAACATCAACTTCCAAAACCGGAGGAATAGCCAAAGGTTTATGCGGAGGCAAATCCAAGAACTCCCTAATCTGCATCTTAGACTGAGGGTAATCCTGACTTTCCCTTCTAAAATGCTCAGAGTGTATTCAGAGTATCCCCAAACGAGAAATCTCTGGGGAAGAGGCAGAAGGGACAGTCTTCAGCATTACAATCCTCAAAACCAGAAAAAAAGCTGTGTGTGTCCCATCAGCAGAGGTGCTGGAAACCTCTGAGTCAAAGGCAGACAAAACATACGGGGACAATTCCCTAGCCCTCTTAGGAGGTGGCGGCTGAGAGCCCCTGATAAGAGATCACTAGCCATCTGAGCCTGAGGTAATTGAGGGGAGGCTGGCGCCTGTTTAGGAGTAGACTTTCGGCTGGGAAGCCAGCTAGAAAGCCAAAGGGACTCGGGAGGCCTAGCCAACCCAGAAGTGTGAGCCGAAGTCGCCGGTCTGGATCTGGTCTCCAGGAGGAGGAGAGACCCCGAAGTCTGCGCCTGCTTAGTGGCGCCGGATCCAGAGGCGGCGACTGGCGGAGGGTCTGAAGGCAAAGTAGAAGGCTGCGAAATGGAGAGCTCAGCAAAGGCCTCCGAAGATGCCTGCTGCTGAGCATCCGCGGACTGCAGGGGCAAAGAAAGCGCCTCACTGACTACTGCTGAACAGACAACCAACTTAACAGGGATGTCGTCGGTTAATTTAACCCTAGGCCTGTCACGGTCCTTATCCTTGCGCTTCTTAGGAACATCCAAAGCCAGGAGACCAGAAGACGCTATACTGACACACTCAGGCCAAACTCCGAAGTGCTTCTATACAACCCTAGCTCTACAGCGTATGGTACGCGGATTGAAAGAAGCACAGATATCACAATTTGGGATGTCATGCTCAAGGCCCAAACAAGTAATACAGTAAGAATGAAAATCACGATGCGGAATCTGTTTTCCACAGGCAAGACAGTTATTAATTTTCTCGGACATTCGTTAAAGCAAGAAAAAAGGGTCCCCCCAACGGGGCACTTATCCAAGGATGTCTTCAACTTTAAAAGTCGTAATACAAAAAGAAGGTAATCGGCCGACCGGCACTCGTGCGAATTGCTTGTGCTTCGGGCTCCGCGGCAAGAAAGACTGACGAAATGAAGTCGGCTGCTTGCCTTTGTACCTGACGTCCTGGCGTCAGGCTTAATCCGGAGGCAGCCGTCATATACCAAGGACTTTGGTATTCTGGCAGACTGCGGGCTGCCAGGAGTCGGATAACCCATTTGTGAGGACTGCAACAGTGAAACACGATGAACATATCCTTGGAGTGGCTTTAAGGCCATCAGTGCATTAAATAACCCCTGAATAAAATCTTGAAGATATTTAGCAGGGGAAACCTGCTTTTTTTTTATTTTTCTTTTGAAGGATGTCTGCCTGAAATACCCTAGGAGGTACAGACCCCTTGCCTACCCTCAACCAACATAGTAGGAACCTCCTCCCGAACAAGCATCTGCTGCATCCCCCCCCCCAGTCCCTCAAATAACCAGCTAAGGTTCCCCCTCAACATCCAGAGCAAATGTTTGCACAGCCTCAGAGAACATGCAAGAAGTTGAATCCATGCTGGCTTCAGATAGGGTTATGGCAAAGGAATCTGACATATCTGGGTGATCCTCTGGACACAGGACAACAGCCAAATCAGACCAGAGTTTCTTGGCCTTTTACTTGGCAGGTGGTGGACCTTCGTGATGGGAAGATTCTACCATAGCACCCTGCATCAACATAAGATGTTGGTTCTCCAGGTAAATGGACAAGGAGAGACAAGGTAGGGCCTTGATGACAAATGCTTGGACAGATACAGCACTGCATATGGTCATGGGAAGCACTCAAACAGAAGAGACTGTGCTTGTGATGATCCTTATGGGCAATCAACCTCCCACACTGACATTTTCCCTTTGTGGATGTGGATATATTCACAAAAGTAAAAAAAAAAAAAAAAAAGGGGCACTTATCCGAAACATGGCTTGGTAACAGAACAGCAGCAGCATTCAGACAATCAGTAATGGTGCTTGGACTTGGACGCAAAGTAGTTCTGAGGTATGTACATCCGTATGTCGCCTTTATGCCCTACGCCTTAAGGAGGGAACATACATCTATAAAATCATAATGTTTTGGTATTCTAGACAGATGTTGGGCTACCCTGAGCAGGGAATCCCTTTGGTAAAGAATATTGCAAAAGTGATATGGAAGGACATCAGTCTGAATTGCAGGATGAGGAATGATCCCTTGGAAAGGAGGAATTTCCTCCCACTTCCATATGTAACCCTGATGAATGATTTCCAGAACCCATTTGTCTGAAACATCTGTTGCCAAAGAGAAAAATGGAGATTCAGACTTTGTGGAAGAAAGAGGTCCAGGTCAGTCATTCAGATTTGGAGTGTCCTTGGTTTTGGAAGGTTTGAGTCTTCTTTTTGGAACTTCCTTGCCTCTTAAACATCTCCAATTTTCTTTGAGTGCAGATGAGGTGAAAGAAAATCCCTTGGACAATTTGGAAACAGAGGGCTGAAAAACCTTGAGATTACCTGGATCAACTTGCCCCTTTCAACACACCTTTCGAACCCCTCTGCAGCAGAGGGGCCAAACACAATCTATCCAAGCGAGAATTTAAAATATTTTTACTAACTGGAAAGTTCTGAGAATTAAGCCAAGCAAACCTCCTTAAAACTGTAGCAGTGGCCATAGCCCAGGAAGTATGGAATCATGGGCACAGAGTGGTTCTCCCTTACCCACTGAGAGACCCCAACAGCCACAGAGGACATGGCTAACCCATGATCCATAGGGGTTGGAAGTGCTATGCCAGAGGGATCCAGGGTATAAGATGAGTGGTCTGAAGTACAACAAATGGCCACAGCAGTGTCACCCACCTCCAGCTAAGGCAAATTGCTAGTCTTCTGTGCTGACAAAGGCAGTTTGCTTAACTTTCTTTTCGTGGCTGGAAGAAGGACAGACCGTAGGAGTAACCATCTGTTCCATGGGAAAGCCGAAAATGGTACTTCGATCCTGAGGAAAATAAGCAACAGTGCCAGTAAAACTACTAGTTCACAATTATTTTTATTTATTTATTTATTTATTTTTTTTTACAGAAAAGTCAGTAAAAAGCATGGCAACCCTAAATCTTGAAATAATGGTTATCAGTTAGATAACACTACTTTTAAAACTGGAAGAAACAAGCACTCTGTTTTAAAAGTATGTTACAGTCTCAAGTCAATCCATTAAAAAGAAACTGCACTCCTAGCTTTAACTTTCCTGAAGAGGAAAGTAATAAATCAGTAAAAGGAACTTTTTTCCAAAAAGGGAACGTATCTAGCCAGCTAAGGAAAGCACAAATGCCTCAGGGGAGCATGCTGTTTGACAGTGGGTATGAGGCCCTTCAGAGCATTACTAAACGTGTTTTTTTTTGTCAGCTCAGCCTGCTTTGACAGTTTGGGTGCATGGAAGCTGCCTTGAAGCTTTGGAAGCTTGATTGTTATACCCTTGGCAGGATAACCCACAAAGCCAAGGCTATTGGAGCAGTGAGCAATATGAAAAATACCTTAGGAGAAATGCACAAAGAAAACCCCAGCAGTAAGGGGATATCCAAGATGGTCTACATGAATACATATCTTTCCTACAGGTAAGCATGAACCCACACCCATCCTGCATGGGCACATCTGAAACTTCTATCTTTGTCAAATAATCAGCACTGTAAAAGACATACTAAGGCTAGATGAAGCCACTGTGAAAGGAGTAGTAGGGGTCTTAAACTCCAATCCTAGAGTCCAACAAGCACACACTATGAGGGCAGAAGCACCTTAACCAGGATGCTTGCAGACAAGTAATGGTCTTTTTTATCAGAAAAAGGCACAAAATAAGGCTCTATCGACCAATTGCCACGTTTGACAGTTTTGTTGACATCAAACCAATGCTTACAGGTGAGGCTGGAACGGGCAAATAGTAGAGTGAGAAGACTACAGCCTACTGGAAGACAATAAAACCAAAGAAATATTTGCTGGGTAACTACATAACCTGTGCAACCATCTCCATCTCTTCTTACTAATCAATTCCAGGATCTAACAGACCTGAAAAAAGGCCTATAAGGAAAATAATAGATTTCCAGGTCCAAAGGATGGCACAAACACAATGCCCTCTTACTCTTCATGGGGGAATGCTCTGATATCACACGAAGAAATTCTGGAGATGTTGAGGGAGAACAGATTTCCCAGCTCTACAGTGTTTAAACTCTTTGCTCTAGCTAGCTTATTGAGCTTGGGTATGTGAAATACTAGCCTTCTGTTCTCTCCTTTTCTCATCTAAGCTTCTTGAGCTATTGTGATCACCATGCTCATCTATCTCTGAGGCATGTTTGACTCTGGGAGTTAAGGATGTCAATCCCAACGTTGGGATGGACAGCAGAGTCCATGTGCACAAAAGGTAGACCTTGAGACAGCGCTTGGGAATTATGCTTGGATCAGTGTCAACTGAGCATTTTCATTGCATTTAGCAAAGTGCAACCTATTTTCCCCGTCCTAACTAGGACTACTTTTAAGAGGTGTCACACAATTAGCATTAAAAAATGTTCCTCCTCAAGATGGACCACATCAAATAAGCACATCTTCCTGGAGATGTGGTACCTCTATGTGTCCTTTTCAATCATAGCCTAACCACAGGCTTTGTTCCTGTGGAATGGAGAACAGCTCAAGTTATTCTCCTCCACAAAGGTGGCCTAGCAACAGACTCCTACAATTACAGACCCAATTTCTGCCCAGCCATGAAACATATTATGGACCTCATAAATAAAGACAGGTGACCTCCAATCCCTGGATCCTACCCGATTTGGTTTCATGAAGAGCAGATCCTGCCGGTTAAATCTGGTGGATTTCTTTGAAAGTGTGACCAAGGTCATTGATGAGGGCAAATTTGTGTGCACACAGCATACCCCAACTTGGCAAAGGCTTTTGACACAATCCCACATTCAGACAAAAACTTAGCAAACTGAATGTAAACCCCTTCACTGTAAAGTGGGTTGCCAACAGGTTCACAAACCAGACGCATCAAAGTGGGCGACTCCACATCAACCAGCAGACCTGTTACCAGCAGGATGCCACAGGAGTCGGTGCTAGGCTCCTTACTATTTTGGTATACATTCCAGAACGTCACGTCAAAACTAAAGGGCTGTGGCTGACCAAGTTTGCAGACTACTGCATACTAGGTGCAATCACTGACTCTCCAAACGATGTCAGTATACTCTACAGGATGGTCTCACACAGACCAACGACTGGTGTGTTAGTCATGGTCTCAAACTGAATGCAAAGAAATGCATCATTACCTTTAGCACAAACAATGTCGCTTCACACTATCAAATCAATAACTGCACCTTAAGTACCCATGAAGTGGTAAGGGACCTGGAAACACAGGTTGACAGTGTAAAATGTCAAAAAGCTTCCTTTCCTTGCTCCCCAGGGGTACTACTGTATGCAGCAGTCATTTCTGAAGGGGGTACATGCAGACATCACTTTTATAACACATGTAGGTTTATGGCTCTGACAAGCAATGTAGCATGTACCCCTGCCCCTAAGACATTGGTATACTGGCCGGATGTCCGGTGCTGCAGGCAGCAACCTCCCTACAGTTATGAATACTGCAACATGAGAACAGAAGTATATCTCCCCATTCGGTATGTAACGTACTAAGCACATACAGCAATTAGAGAGATCTCAGAGGTTTCTAACAAAGATCAAGGGCCTCCAGCATGTGCCTTACACGGACTGACTAAAATTCCCATCACTATACGCTGTATTGTATGGACTTGGGTTGCTCTCTAGGCTAGGCACAAGTCTCCACCAAGACCCAAACCTAATGAACCTACTGTATATATTCGTAAATCAAATGGGTCTAGGGATACCCGTTCCAGGGACTTAAATATGGCCTGAAACTTAAATAGGACATGCTGGAGGAACAGATATCTCCCAGCAATGGCCACGTCTTTGGAACAGGCTACCAATTCATGTGAAACAGAGCACCTCTATGGCACTACTGGTCAAAAGGAACCTGGATGAGTGGATGGGGCACCATAAATTCTTACTGGGGATAACACCCACAACTCTCCTAGACAAGGTCAGTCAACACTAAATGCAATCTTGGGTACTGACTAGTACCTCTATGGTATTACATTGGGTTGAAATGGTTAGTCTTAAAATGACCTCCAGGTCGAATGCCTAGTAATCTTCTATGAGAGAAATTTTATTACATTTACATTTGTTTTTCTTGTAAGCTTTTCACTCTGCTCTCCATAATAGAACTGCAGCAGCTGTTAGACTTGACAGAGATCAAACATCCCCCCCCCGCCCCAATAGCTGAAAATTGCAAAACTCTCTCTCTCCACTACAGCTGCAGTAAGCAGACACACAAAGTGCAAGAACTTGACAATCACCCAAAAATCAGCTGACCACTAAAAGCCCTCAACATGAGCCTTACAGTAAAATAAAAGATTTGCATTTAAAAATGCAGTTGCAAGACCAGCGACTTAAATGAGTCAAGCAAAGTTAAACTAAAGTACTACAGGTCTGTGATATACAAGCACCAAAGAAGAGAATGGGAGAAAAGCTTTGAAGAAATTAGACAGTTATTAGGTTGAAACAAGCTTAAAATGTTGAAAAAAAAGTTTTGCAGTGCTCATAAAACAGTTAGATAGCAAATTTGCCACACAAAACAATTAGACAGCAAATCTGCCAAACTCATTGTAGAACTGGGTCAAAAATGCAGCCTGGAGTCACTTCTTTGATATGAGCTCTAGGTGCTACAAGAGAGATAGGGAGCAAAAATAGCTAGGTGATGTATTGTGGACAGAGAAGAGTTTGTAAGTCGAGAAAAGCTTTCAGGGCAGTGTTCACAAGTACTGCAAACAAAATCCAGCACCCTGAGTGTGTATAGCAAAAGAACTGATTTATTGTCAACCAAACCGGTTTCAGCAGTTAGCTTTCTTCAGTGGTATGGTCAGAATGATTAGACAGTCCTTATTTATACATTATTCAAATGAAACATATGACATCATTTCCTGTTTAGATTAATATTAAATAAGACATTAATCTAATACATGACCAGAAACAATAAAAATAAAATAAAACAGTGGAAAAAGAAATATAATCCACAATAAACCATCATAATAAGAAACCCACAAATATTCCAAAATTATACTATTAATAACATATTAAATAATAATGTTAAATATATCAGACCAGTGAAAATTGTTACAAAATGGAATTTAAAACTAATAATATTTGTAACCATAGTAGAAAATGGTAACAAGTAATTTATAACTTATCATTGAGGCCCGGTGGAAACAAACCACCCACTTTGATTATCCATTTAGTTTCCTTGCTGTTTAACAGTTTATGCCATCCAGTTTTGAATGCTCTGTGACCAACAATCTTATCAATACAAATGAAAGAGAACTGAGCTGTCTTGTGTACAACAGTATGTTTGTAAAATGCGTTGGTAGTCCTGGCATTTCTAACGTCACCTAAATGCTCAGAAATACGAATACGCAGCTGTCTAGAAGTTTGACCAATATAAAATGCCCGACATGTACATGTGGCCAAATAGATCACCCAGTCCGTGCTGCAATTGGCAAAATGATTAATGTTAAATATCCTGCCTGTATTCTTACTAGTAAATTATTTTGTTGTAAATATATATTTACAAAAAGAGCAGTGACCACAAGGATGACAACCAATCTATCTCCTGACATAGTAATCTGGGTCATGCAGACATCCTGAGATGTGATTCTTTTGTAATGTGAGAAATGTGATCCTAAAGTTTTGCCTTTACGATAAGAGTAAAGACATCTCTAGTCTAACCACTTGCCAAGAATTGTATTTGTTTGCAGTATATTCCAATGATGACTGATAATGTCTTGTAATTGGTAGGTGTTCCTGCCAAAAGTGGTTACTAATCTATGTAGCTGACCTGAGGATTGAGCAGTCCTATCTTTAGAGCCCAATAAACTATTCCTCGATAAATTGTTGGTCATACTAGCTGCAGATTGGACATCCATTTTATTATACCCTCGCTGTATGAATCTGTTCGAAAGGTCATTCTGACAATGCTGAAGGTCTACATGAGATGAACATATTCTCTTAATTCTGATAAATTGAGATTTAGGAATATTTCTTATAATGTGTTTAGGGTGAAGGCTAGAGGCATGTAGAAGGCTGTTATATTGTGGATATTTTCTGTGCACAGTGGTACGAAGAGAGTATTATCCACTTCCTTGCTTAGGTGAACATCCAAAAAATCAATTTTGTGTGTGTCATAGCTTACTGTAAAACTAACACCTCATTTATTGCTATTCAAATATTCCACAAATTCCATAAGATACTCAATTCCCCCTTTCCAAACCAACCAACAGTCGTCCAGGTACCGTCTCCAAATATCCATTTCAGGCAAATATAGATTGTGTGTTTCATTATATATAATCTGGTCTTCCACATATCCCATGAAGAGATCTGCATAGATAGGTGCAAAAGAGGCACCCATCGCCGTGCCCTGAATTTGCCAGTAGCATTGATCTTGGAAATAGAACACGTTCTTGGTTAGAACGTGTTCAGCCATACAGATGAGTCAAGTATTAAATCCTGGACTGTAGAGGTTGTGTACACATGATCCAATCGGCTTCCAGTTGTGATTCAGAGACAATCTGCAGGAATTCAGTAGTGTCCTGTAGTCTAGCCCGTACATGTGACAACAGGGGCTTTAAATATTGAGTCAGGAAGACTGATAAAGGTTCTGTCAATGATCCAATGCCTGAAACAATAGGTCTACCAGGAGGTGTAGAAAGGGATTTATGGATTTTGGGCAAAAGATACAAGTATTGTTTGACTGGATCCTGAACACTGAGATGAAATTTCGTTTTATCACTGATAATGCCCTCCTCAACAGCAAGCTGTAAAAAGTTGTCTATCTCCTGTTTGAATTTAGGTGTTGGGTCAATGGGCATATGTAGATAATGCTGAGTATTTGACACTTGTCTTTTACCTTCAGCCCAGTAATAACTGGAATTCATAACCACAATGGCCCCACCCTTAGCAGGAAGAATAGTGATATCTGTATTTTTTCTAAGATTGGTAAGTGCCTGTTGTTCCTGAGCATTTAAATTATTTCTGATAGTGTTTCCTGTACCCAAATGGTGGTGTAGATCTTGAGAACAGCATTCTTGAATATGGCTACATGTTTGTCCATTGGAGGACAAAACTTGGAAGGTAAGAATCGAAATTCAGTGGATCTTTGAGTTAAATCCTGTTGATCAAAAAATATTTTTAAATTCAGTCTTCTACAAAAATCCATAACATCTGATGCAAATGTGCTTTCATCAACAAAGAAACCAGGAATAAAACCTAGACCTTTAATCAGCAAAAGCTCTTCCATGGGTGTTAATACATATTCAGAAATGTTATGCACATTAGAACAGTCTATGTTCATTTCACTATTGACAGAAACAATTCCTCTAGCATTCTTATGCTTCCGTCCCCCGTGTCTGTGCCTAAAGGGTGATCAGCACTGCGTACCCTTTTTGGAGTGGGAGAATCCGACATATTAGTGGATTCAGTATCAGTAGTAGATGATTCTTCCCCCGAACTCCTGTTGGGTGATGTACCCCTTTTAAGTATTGATATGGGCCGCTTTTGTCGTGTGTGTGTGTAAAGTTTTTGGTGCCCTCTGCAAATCTTACCCCTTTGTATAATTCAAAGGGTTTCCCCCTTCTATAATCCTCTATATCTCTAGCAAATTTCTTTAATTTCTTTTCTTTGAGAGTTTTCTCAGAGGCTGAAAGATACTTAGATAACTTGCTAAGCGATTCTTGAAAGCTCGGTTGATTTTCATATAACTAATTTTTTACACATTTCTTGCACATCACAAATATTGGTTTTAATAGTCCTGTCATAAAATGACAAAATGTTGACAAACATCATGGCCGAATCCTGTTGTGCAACATTCCACTCCTTGATTAATAGGTCATCCAGTTGACCAACCAAAGGCTGTAATTTAGTTCTAAGACCCCTCAGGGCTATATTCTGATGTTGGTATGCCTTAAATAATCTGGAGTGCCAGTTGTTAGAACGTAATGTTTTAATTTTATATATATTAATTTTATCTATGATAAAGCGGCAAGGACTAAAATGTGACACCTAACCATGGTTTTAGGCAAAAGAAATTAAAAAAAACTGATCTACTGAAAATGTGCTTCAAATGGACATATGCCTGATGAGAGTCAAACCGTAATCTGTCCTGCAATTATGTGATAGAAATAAACAAGCAAATGCTGTTATTTTGATGTACTCAACTAACTTTCAAAAGATGTTAAACATGTGACCAGAGATAAAGGCTAGATATCTCCTATGCCTGATGAGAATCAAACAGTGATCTGTCTTGCAATAATGTGATAAAAATCACAAAGCAAACGCTATTTTGATATACTCAACTGACTTTCAAAAGAAGCTGAACATGTAACCAAAGATATGGGCTGAATATCACCAAATGGTATGGTGTTACGTAATGTATATATATATCTTATCCAAAAAGAGATGTTTAACATGTTATACAGGCATTTGCTATAGTTGTACTGTGTCCGTCTGAACACTAGCAGATAATTTGAGAAGACTTATCCAAACAATGGCCTGCAATAGGTAATCAACCTGACCCTTAGCTGTAATATATTAAAGCCAATATAAATATATTGGATCAAAATACCAAAGGCTTCCACAGTAAAGTATTAATGCAGAAATAAAGCAGGATATACAATAACTTATGAATTATTCATTGAATGCATCTCATAAGTTAGTCTTAATATCAAGCCAAAGCACATGTAGATAATGGTTAAATGCAAAATCAAAATGCTTGTATCCTAGAAAAAAATGTCCAAGTTCAAACAAGGACCAATTATAATAAATGATGGTATTTCCTAGACATAAAAGACAAAAGGCAATAACCTTCTGACTTAATTTACATAGATGCTTTCATACATTATACTTAATGTCTAAACAATAAGCTGGAAACAATAACTTGTTTGACAAGAGATGGTAAAATTACACAAATAGTGCACCACCAATGTTCAAATATAAAGCGCTATCTGTAACTGCCCAGTCTAATCAAACAGTGGCCCAAGCTGTAATATTCAGATAGATGTTACCATCAGTATACGCAATTCTGGTTCAACAATTACAGACAAAATGATTGAAAATATATGAATAACATTCCCTCCATACAATAGGATATAATGAAATTGGTCCCACAAAATGTTTCAAAAAAATATAAGATAAAGTAAAAAAAAACAGTACTTGTATCCTTCGAAATAATGTTGACATCTAGCAGATAGTAGATGATATTGCAACAAGTATGTCCCAAACAAATCCCAAAAGAGTAATCCAAACGGTATTCCTAAATGCGCGTTTATAAAATAATAGTCACATTCCCCCCAGATAATAAAATGTCATGAAAATTGTCCTGCCAGATGTTGCATTTACAAAAAATATGAAACAAAAAAAAACAGTACTTGTATCCTTCGAAGCGATGTGGACATCAATTAGACGATGTTGCAACCAATATGTCCAAAACAAATCCCAACCAAGTGATCCTGAAGGTCTTTTGATTAGAAAAACAGGATAAACATTGTAAAATAATGATAATCCAAGCAGTAGGTTGAAGCGACGACCAAGATGAACCCAAAATGGCACCCGACTACTGTGTATGCGTTGAAAACGCTATACCAAGGCAAAACATGGCAAAAAAATGTTAAATAAGCACAATAATGATAATCCAAGTGGTAGGTTGAAGCGACGACCAAAATTAACCCAAAATGGCACCAGACTACTGTGTATGCGTTAAAAACGCTATATCAAAGCACAACATGGCAAATAAAATGTTAAATAAGCAAAAAAATTAGAATTCCTACAATATAAAACGATTGAATAATCTCCACTGGTCCAAAGAATCACAGATGGTTATACTCGTGCAGCTCCACAAGACTGGGGGAAAGAATCCTCACCAAAAATACTGAATCCACTTGTCTCAGCGCTTCACCCTCAGATACCAACAGCCAGCAGCAAGGAACACGTACAAAAGAGCAGGCTAGCACGTACGGTTGATGCACGGACAAGCCAACCTTGAATACTGCAAACAAAATCCAGCACCCTGAGTGTGTATAGCAAAAGAACTGATTTATTGTCAACCAAACCGGTTTCAGCAGTTAGCTTTCTTCAGTGGTATGGTCAGAATGATTAGACAGTCCTTATTTTTAATATTGATAAAGAATCTTCTGCTCCAGTATTGATCACAATGTGCAACCATTTGGATTCTACTACTTGGTTATATATTATTTGGTCTCTCTGCATCGCATTACCCAGTATTAATATTGGATTAACCAGAATTATTTTCTTTGAGTCTTTTTTTGGAGGTTGGTTCTGTTGTATAACAATTGATTATTTTTGTATCAATACTAATCTGACATTAACACATCACATCTGGTCTTTACATACGTACAATCTATTGTCATGGATCTTAATGATATGGTACATGGACTATACGCAGATAAAGATGACATTCATATATTTGGGATTGATTCGAATAATATATCTGCTGTAAGTGGTACATCTGATCCAGTTGACGATTGTAGTATGCTATTTACTCAATTTGGTAAAAAAATTAAAACATTACGTTCTAACATCTGGCACTCCAGATTATTTAAGGCATACGAACATCAGAATATAGCCCAGAGAGGTCTTGGAACTAAATTCCAGCCTTTGGTTGGTCAACCGGATGACCTATTAATCAAGGAGTGGAATGTTGCACAACAGGATTCGGCCATGATGTTTGTCAACATTTTGTCCTCATTTTATGACAGGACTATTCAAACCAATATTTGGGATGTGCAAGAAATGTGCAAAAAATTAAAGTTATATGAAAATCAACCAAGCTTTCAAGAATCACTTAGCAAGTTATCTAAGGATCTTTCAGCCTCTGAAAAACTCTCAAAGAAAAGAAATTAAAGAAATTTACTAGAGATATAGAGGATTATAGAAGGGGGAAACCCTTTGAATTATACAAAGGGGTAAGATTTGCAGAGGGCGCCAAAAACTTTACACACACACGACAAAAGCGGCCCAGATCAATACTTAAAAGGGGTACATCACCCAACAGGAGTTCGGGGGAAGAATCATCTACTACTGATACTGAATCCACTAATATGTCGGATTCTCCCACTCCAAAAAGGGTATGCAGTGCTGATCACCCTTTAGGCACAGACACAGGGGGGGACGGAAGCATAAGAACGCTAGAAGAATTGTTTCTGTCAATAGTGAAATGAACATAGACTGTTCTAATGTGCATAACATTTCTGAATATGTATTAACACCCATGGAAGAGCTTTTGCTGAATAAAGGTCTAGGTTTTATTCCTGGTTTCTTTGTTGATGAAAGCACATTTTCATCAGATGTTATGGATTTTTGTAGAAGACTGAATTTAAAAAATAATTTTTTGATCAACAGGATTAAACTCGAAGATCCACTGAATTTCGATTCTTACCTTCCAAGTTTTGTCCTCCAATTCAAGGACCGCATTTACAATCATGTGTATGATATAAGAAAAGGAAATACCACCAATGTATTAGCTAGGCACTGCCAACAGTTTCCATCACACATTTTCAAATTTAGAGTTTTGCAGTTGTTGCATCCCAATAGAAGAGAAGGAGACATTATAGGGGCTCTTGAATTGAATGAACTAAAATGGATTCTGAACCTCAGGGCACATATAGAACCTGGTTTGAATTCGGCCCTTAGCATCAGACCTGCACTTTTATGAATTAAAGTTGTTTTAATAATGTCATCTATTGATCATTGTACACTTATATGAAGAGTTATATATTTATACATTTATCAAATGGTTTTTCTAACCACTCTTTTTTAATGGCACCTTATTTCTTTTTCCTTCCTTTTCTTTCCCCCCTTCCCATTTCCCCACTCCCTCTCTTCCTTCCCTTTTCCCTTCTCCCTTTCCCTTCCCCTCTCCCCCCCTCCTTCATTCCCCTTTCCCTTTTTTCCTCTCCTTTCCCTTTCCTCCCCCCTCCATTCCGCCCCGCCCCTTTTTTCTTCCAACTTTTTTTGGTCTATTTTCTTCACATCTATCTTTTCTTTTATCTTCTTCTCCTTTGTTTTTTCCTAAATTCTCACTTAACACATATATTGTTGTTTTTAATATAGATGATAATATGTTTATTATGCAACTTGAACACAGGTTTCTCAATATTTTATATTTATGATATTTGCTTGTACTTTTCATGAAATGTGCATGTTGCAAATGGAGCTTCTTAAATGTTCTTTTAAAAACTTAAATAGTTCCCTGTATTGATTAATTCTTCTTGGTTGTTTTAATTTGATATGCATATGTTTTTATGGGCACATCTACTGCATATTTATATTAATATTCAGGCTATTGAAGACCTATACCTAAAGTGTTTATATGTATATATATTTTTAATTAAACTTGGTTGTTCTTAGAACAAGTAATAACAGTTCTGATGACCCTAAAGCATGACTAGCATTTAAATGTGCATTAACTTGTTTAATTGCTTAAACTAATTGTATAATTAGGGTGTATACTTTGTATATAAAGACAAGGATTTGCCTTTTGCAATGTAACCTGATGAAGCGCACTAGGAAAGTGCGTGAAAGCGCTTGTTCTCTCCTCTAATTAAATTGTGTATTTTTATATATCGTGGCTCGTGGTGGTTCCTTGTGATTTACAAGATATTCGATTCTTACCTTCCAAGTTTTGTCCTCCAATGGACAAACACGTAGCCATATTCCAGAATGCTGTTCTCAAAGATCTACACCACCATTTGGGTACAGGCAACACTATCAGAAATAATTTAAATGCTCAGGAACAACAGGCACTTACCAATCTTAGAAAAAATACAGATATCACTATTCTTCCTGCTGATAAGGGTGGGGCCATTGTGGTTATGAATTCCAGTAATTACTGGGCTGAAGGTAAAAGACAAGTGTCAAATACTCAGCATTATCTACATATGCCCATTGACCCAACACCTAAATTCAAACAGGAGATAGACAACTTTTTACAGCTTGCTGTTGAGGAGGGCATTATCAGTGTTAAAACGAAATTTCATCTCAGTGTTCAGGATCCAGTCAAACAATACTTGTATCTTTTGCCCAAAATCCATAAATCCCTTTCTACACCTCCTGGTAGACCTATTGTTTCAGGCATTGGATCACTGACAGAATCAGTCTTCCTGACTCAATATTTAAAGCCCCTGTTGTCACATGTACGGGCTAGACTACAGGACACTACTGAATTCCTGCAGATTGTCTCTGAATCACAACTGGAAGCCGATTGGATCATGTGTACACTAGATGTAACATCATTATATACCAGTATACCACAATGGGCAGGTCTATTGGCATTGGAATATTGGCTACTCAAGACCAACCTCTACAGTCCAGGATTTAATACTTTACTCATCTGTATGGCTGAACACGTTCCAACCAAGAACGTGTTCTAATTTCCAAGATCAATGCTACTGGCAAATTCAGGGCACGGCGGTGGGTGCCTCTTTTGCACCTATCTATGCAGATCTCTTCATGGGATATGTGGAAGACCAGATTATATATAATGAAACACACAATCTATATTTGCCTGAAATGGATATTTGGAGACGGTACCTGGACGACTGTTGGTTGGTTTGGAAAGGGGGAATATCTTATGGAATTTGTGGAATATTTGAATAGCAATAAATGGGGTGTTAGTTTTACAGTAAGCTATGACACACACAAAATTGATTTTTTGGATGTTCACCTAAGCAAGGAAGTGGATAATACTCTTTGTACCACTGTGCACAGAAAATATCCACAATACAACAGCCTTCTACATGCCTCTAGCCTTCACCCTAAACACATTATAAGAAATATTCCTAAATCTCAATTTATCAGAATTAAGAGAATATGTTCATCTCATGTAGACCTTCAGCATTGTCAGAATGACCTTTCGAACAGATTCATACAGCGAGGGTATAATAAAATGGATGTCCAATCTGCAGCTAGTATGACCAACAATTTATCGAGGGATAATTTACTGGGCTATAAAGATAGGACGGCTCAATCCTCAGGTCAGCTACTTAGATTAGTAACCACTTTTGGCAGGAACACCTACCAATTACAAGACATTATCAGTCATTATTGGAATATACTGCAAACAAATACACATCTTGGCAAGTGGTTAGACGAGAGATGTCTTTACTCTTATCGTAAAGGCAAAACTTTAGGATCACATTTCTCACATTACAAAAGAATCACATCTCAGGATGTCTGCATGACCCAGATTACTATGTCAGGAGATAGATTGATTGGTTGTTATCCTTGTGGTCACTGCTCTTTTTGTAAATATATATTTACAACAAAATAATTTACTAGTAAGAATACAAGCAGGATATTTAACATTAATCATTTTGCCAATTGCAGTGCGGACTGGGTGATCTATTTGGCCACATGTACATGTCGGGCATTTTATATTGGTCAAACTTCTAGACAGCTGCGTATTCGTATTTCTGAGCATTTAGGTGACATTAGAAATGCCAGGACTAACAACGCTTTGTACAAACATACTGTTGTACACAAGACAGCTCAGTTCTCTTTCATTTGTATTGATAAGATTGTTGGTCACAGAGCATTCAAAACTGGATGGCATAAACTTTTAAACAGCAAGGAAACTAAATGGATAATCAAATTGGGTGGTTTGTTTCCACCGGGCCTCAATGATAAGTTATAAATTACTTGTTACCATTTTCTACTATGGTTACAAATATTATTAGTTTTAAATTCCATTTTGTAACAATTTTCACTGGTCTGATATATTTAACATTATTTAATATGTTATTAATAGTATAATTTTGGAATATTTGTGGGTTTCTTATTATGATGGTTTATTGTGGATTATATTTCTTTTTCCACTGTTTTATTTTATTTTTATTGTTTCTGGTCATGTATTAGATTAATGTCTTATTTAATATTAATCTAAACAGGAAATGATGTCATATGTTTCTTTTGAATAATGTATAAATAAGGACCGTCTAATCATTCTGACCATACCACTGAAGAAAGCTAACTGCTGAAACCGGTTTGGTTGACAATAAATCAGTTCTTTTGCTATACACACTCAGGGTGCTGGATTTTGTTTGCAGTATTCAAGGTTGGTTTATCCGTGCATCAACCGTACGTGCTAGCCTGCTCTTTTGTCAGTGTTCACAAGTCCTGTCAATAATGACCGACCTAATCCACTTCAGATAAATAAGACAAATGAGGAATGTTGTAACAACTAGGTATTATGTTACTGGGAAAAGGCACAGAAGGTACGTATGTTGGTTCTTAGTGAACTTTGATTCCAAGAGTCTCCTCAAAATTAGTTATCTGGAGCAGAGGCTGCTGCTGGCATCAGTCCATGTCCAAAGTTACGCTTCTGTAACAGCAAATAAGACCAAACAAGTACATCATCCTCAAGGGATCACGTTGTATAGGATGACATGTAGGAGTCTTCAAAACCATGACAAGTGACCCAACTATGATCTGGAGATATTACTCTAGATACTCCAATGTGGCTGAATCAGCATGGATGCAGCACAACAGCCCTCACCTCAAGGTGGCTGACTGTGTCAGTGGCCAGCATGTCCAACCCTCAACCTTTCACTAGTAAAAGAGTTGCACACAACTCAAACAACACAAATCTGCCTTGTGGCTGAAGGACGAGGTTTTGATAGAGGTTTGGTGTTCAATTAACTTGCCTACACTCTTAAGGTCCTAGTTTGGTGCTGCACTAATGAGGGACTCACCTGTGGGTACTTAAGCGGGGGATTTACTTCAGCTGCCATCTTCAAGGAATTGATGTAAACTTAAAACTGCTCTCCATTTGTAGATGACCCGGATGATGAGCTGTTGCAGAAAACTCACTCACATTGTTGCCTCACTAAAAAAAAATGCAGTGCCAGTGCAAGTCCTGTACCAATTACCTGGCAAATGTAGGGAGACTCGTATTTTAAGTCTTGAACATAGAAGCTTTCTTACAGCAAAGCTTGGGACTGACACCTAAACTGTACAAGCAGCAGAAAAGAATAGAGCAGGGACTTAGTGTCATCCTAAACCAGCACCCCAGAGAATAGGAATAAGAGAATTCAGAACTTAAGCTGGGGATACCAGAAGTGGAAATCCTAACAGGCACTACAAACTAAAGACTCTGAAGTTGAGCCTGTCAATAACCATGTTGTAGGATTTGTATGGAATGCCAAAATTCTACAGCAGAGTTTGTATTTATGTATGTACTTCACATGTCTAGTAATACTACATACCTTTGTTATCCTTTTGTAAGTCTCCGAGTGAGATGGACTTTCAAAAGGTGGATTGCCCACTAGAAATTCATAACAAAGAACTCCAATACACCAGTGGTCTACTTTTTCATCATGTGTCTTCCCTTCAATCATTTCTGGTGGCAAATAATCCAATGTACCACACATAGTCTTCCTCCTGGGATGGGAGAAAACAAGATTAATTAGGGCCTGAAACAAAATCTCTTGCAAACTAAAGCACAACTGTACATAAATGTATCAAAAAAAGTTACTTGAACATATCAGTTGATCTTCAATGGGACAACCACCATGACGAGTAGTTTTGTTCATCCTGTCTTCCATTCCAAGTGGGCATTTTATTCTAGGAATCTCCCATGCTTTGGGGGGTGCTTGTCCTATGCTGATGCACACCTCAACACATACTATATCAGGTGTACCTGGCTACTGAAAATTTGCTCCAAAATCAGGGCAAATACACTTCCTGTGGGGGTGGGGGAGATGAGAGAGTTGTAACAAGCTCATGTCTGTTACTGCTTAAACACACCCATAGCTGCATCTGAAATGAAGCAAGAAACTGATGGGGAGATGGTTACTGTGTAGTTCCTGGCTTGGTGACGCACAGTACGGACTCCTGCTCTTGGAAAGTAAACCATACAGGTTCAAGGTCGAAGACAAGAGTATTCATCTTTGGCAGATGACCAGATGAGGCATTAGCAGGGACACAACAGACCTCCTTTACTGCCCAAATGATGGCCCTCTCAGGATGTAGGTTGCTTCCATGTTTGGTATATGTAATACAGCACAATGAAGGAGTTAAAAGCTTGCCAGAGGTTTGATGGTCTACAGAAATGAAAACTAAATTCATCTAGAAATAATTAGAAGTTATGTACATACCATAACTTGCATCTGTGTTGTCCAGTTTCATTCTTCTTCACTGATGGGTCCTAGGATCCGATCTCGGATTCAACTCTGCCACTTCAAGACTAATGATCCAGGTCTCGAGCTCCACATATGTCACTTCTCCCCTAACTCCTCAGATCCAGTGTGCTGCTCCACAGACAGTTATCTATAATGATACATAGGCAGCAACATAAAAGTACCATAATCTGGAGCTCAAACCAGGAACCTATGGGTTCCTAAATACCTCTAGATAGCTCTCAACAGCTTAGGATGGGCGGGACGCGAGTAAGAATAAAACTGGACAACAAAGATGACAAGTTATTAAGTACATACCTTCTAAATCTGATGTCCATTTTATTCTTCCTCACTGATGGGTAAGAGCCCCCAGCTACATAAATCTTGGGTGGCCCTCATGGAAGGGTATGCCGAAGCACCACGGAACCAAAGGACACCCTGTTCCTGGAGGCAATATCCAGTTTATAACGCAAAACAAATGTATGTAACCCGGACCATGTCACTATTGCACAAACCTCTTCAATAGAGGTCCTCACTGAAAAGGCAGACCTCGACCTAGTAGAATGGGATTTTGGGGGACGAGATAGCTGCATGACTTTCAAGGAGTAGACAGTAGAAATGCAATTAGTAATCACCTTTGCCAGAGTGAGTTTGGATACTGCCTGGCCTAGTCAACTAGGTGAAAGACCCAAAAAGCTGCTTTGATTTTCTATGTCCCTTTGTCCTGTGCAGGTAAAAACTCAGCTGTCGGATCATGCGAATGTAGCATGTTTGCCCTTGCTGGAATGTTTGGGGAGGAAAACTGGTAAATGAATGGAATGGTTAATACTCAACTCCATGGCTACTTTAAGCATAAAGGTTGGATTAGTACTGAAAGAGACCCTACCTTTGAAAAAGGAGATAAGGTGGCTTAGATGGTAGAGCCTGTAGTTTCAGACACTTTTTGCTGAAGTAATGGCCATGACAAAAATGGTTTTCCAAGACAGAAACTTCAAGGGCTTCTGAGTGAGACCTTGAAGTACAGTGGTGAGATCTCAAGAAGTGTCGCTGGATAGCACCTGACCTGAACTGTTGAGGGCTGAATTCCCCAAAGGAGAGAGACTGATGCAACAAGAACAGAGCCAAGGTCAGCCCTGCAGAGTCAGCACTGACATCTCAGGTCCAGAACCCACTTTGCTCCAAAGGCAGAGCACAGCTGGTCCGGGACACTGCTGGAGTAGGATAGTTATATCCGCAGTTCCGACGACAGCTCTCTCTGGTAATCTGGACCCTGGAGTTCCAAAGCGACCGTCATACTGGAAGAGAATTTGCACTATGGGAGATGATCTGTGAGAGCTCCCAGGATGGGACAGAGGAGAGAATCCACAACTTGATGAAACTGCACATCCTCCTGTCCATATCTGCATGGGATAGAGAGGCTCTAGAGGAACTGGAGGAGTGTTGAGATTTTGTAGGAGACTGACTGGTCAGAGCCGGGGTTGACAATTTGCTCCAAATCTGCATACAGCTTTGAGACCTCTAATCCGAGGAGGACTTGCTCGGAGATGGTAAACTGCGTACCCGTATTATATCAGATGGATCCGAAGAGGTGGTTGGACCCAATGTATTAGGATCCGATAATGTCCAAATCTGAGGAACAGTCTTAGGCAGTCCTGGTTCCATCACATCCAAGGAACCTTTAGGATCTGAGGCAGCTGGATCCGACAATTTTTGTCTCTCTTCTGGTACAGATGATGTAGCCCCGGGAATTCTGAGGGAGTACACCTTCACCTCCTTAGCAGAAGGTTTCACAGGGGTTGAGACGCAGAGGCCAGCAACAGATCCTTTTTAATACAAGCTTGGCTCTAAACTCTGAAAGGGCGTGGGGGTTAAAGGCTGTGAAAATATTACAATCAGCCTCCAAGTGCCCCAACCCAAGACAACAGACGCATCTCTTGGGGGCATCCGAATTTGGAATTTTGTGCCCACAAGAGATGCATCTTTTAAATCCTGTTGGTTTCTTAGACACTATTGATACACACGGAAATCATGTACTCATACACACAACTCTCTTAGAACAAAAAAAGAGAACTACAAAGCAATATTGTTCGAGGCAACAGAACCACATCTGTGCTGGAAGGCGGCAAACAAGACCTAAGGAGTTAGGGGAGAAGTGAGGAGCTCACGGCTCAGATCATTAGTCTTGTGAAGCGGCAGAGATGGATCAGAGCTCGGATCCTAGGACCCATCAGGGAGGAAGAATGAAATGGACATCAGATTATATTTTAAAAACATGGAGCCCTTCTTGACACTATCTGAAATCCAAAAACTAAATACAAGCACATATCCCAAGTGGGTAAATTTTAAGCCAAACAGGAAAGAAAGGCAAACCCAAACTCGGCTCAAAGAAAACAAAACAAACAAAAAAAAAGTTGACCATAACGTTCCATCTGAGTTGTTGCTTCTCATTTGTCTTCAACCTGTGGAAATATGGATCAGGCATGGATCCGACTCTGTCGCCTTTTCCAGCATTGGATCCAAGCTCCTCCCCTACACAACACCCATCTCACTCCTCCCCTCAGACAAGAGTTGGCTGCAGACAATAGCAGCCCAACCTAACCACATGCCTAAAAAGCCCTAGCCTAGCACCCATTAGCTCAAGAAAAAGGCTAGTCAGAGTAGGGGCTATGCCTCTTCCCTACGGTCCACTACACAGCCCACATAAGGCAGGGGAAGGAGGGAGGGATGGTTGAAGACAAATGAAAAGCAACAACTCAGATGAAACGTTATGATGAGTACATAACTATCTGAAGTTGTTTTCATTTGATGGTCAGCCTGTGGAACAGTCACCCCAGCTACCAAACAGCCCTGGGAGGGATGTTCCAGAGCACGGCTGAGCCAAAAAATGTCCTGCCTCTGGAAAGGAGATACATTTGGAATGAGAGCTAAATTTATGTGATGACGCTCAAGTAGCTGCAGAACAAACGTCATCTAAAGAAATCCTAGACCAAAAGGTTACAGAAGTAGCTATAGACCTGGTAGAATG
Organism: Protopterus annectens; assembly: GCF_019279795.1. Taxonomy (NCBI): domain Eukaryota; kingdom Metazoa; phylum Chordata; order Ceratodontiformes; family Protopteridae; genus Protopterus; species Protopterus annectens. Next base: position 1,687,248,216 of record NC_056739.1, on the reverse strand, counting down.
TGCCCTGACATGACCTGGTGGGGATAATCCTTTGGCTTGATAGGCCAACACAATGCACGGAGAGATCCAACGAGCAATAGTTACTTTTGATAAAGTTTTTCCTAAGAAAGTCTTAGAAAAGGAAACAAAAAGGTGTTAAGACTTACGAAAACATTTTGTTCTATGCAAATAGAAGTGCAGCTGCCCAAGAACACCAAGCAAGTGCAATTTATATTTTCCCTTATTTTGGAAGTGTGGAAAGAAAACAGGGAGACTGATGCCACCACCAGAAGAAAAGGATTCTTCCTTAAGGAAGCCCTCTCTTTATGAAACACCATATAAAGTGTCTTGACAGATAAGGCCTGGATCTCAGATACTCTTTTGGTCGAGGTAATAGCACCCAGAAAGGTAGTCTTCCAAGACAGGAACTGCAAGTCAATTGTAGCTGTTGGTTTAAAAGGGGGGGGGGGGGGGGGGGACCAAAGCTTGCAGTGCTAGGGTAAGATCCCAAGGGGGCATTGGGTCCTTGACCGGAGGCCCAAGTAAAAAGGTTCCTTTCAAAAAAGGCTTTACAAAGGCTGGAAGAAGCCAAAGAAGTCGAATTCTGTTCTGTGTGAAAACTGAAGATTGCTGCCAACTGTATCTTTACTGTAGAAGAACTAGCATCATGATTAAAAATATGTCAAAAACTCCAAAATGATGGGGACTGGAGCAGTAAACTGGTCCAGATCATGCAGAGAAGCCCATATGGAAAAACGCTTCCACTTACTGGAATAAACCTTCCTGGTGGAAGACTTGTGAGCTACTATCAAAATCTTCTCAACAGGAGAAGACAGCCTGGGAGTCCTCACCATCACTGGAACTGGAGCAACCAAGCCGCGAGCTTCAGACTGACCAAATCTGGTTACGGGATCCCTGAGTGATATGTGATCAGATCCAGAACTGGATCTAGTGTCCAAGGAGGACACACTGCATGAGACCACAGAGGGGAACCAAAATTGGAGAGGTCAGAAAGGGCAATGAGGATCACTAAAGCTCCTCAGCCGTCGAGCTTTCTGAATGAATTTCAGAATTAGAGGAAGTGGAGGATAAGAACACAGCAGACCTGAAGGCCAAGCATGAACTTGAGCGTCTCTGCGGTACTCCTTCGAGGGGGGGGGGGAATCAGAGCAAAATACTTGCTGCATTTTGCATTGGAAGGAGAGGCGAAGAAATCGCAGCAAGGCTAACCCCACTTTAGAAAGATCTTCTCCCCTACTGAAGGATTCAGAGACCACTCATAAGGCATCAGAATAAATCTGCTGAGCCTGTTCGTCAGAACAATGGACCTCCCCGGAATATGCGCAGCCACCAGAAAACAGAGGAGATCACCCACTCACACAATCTCATGGCTTTGCGACAAAGGGGGGGGGTAAAGACTTGGCCCCCCTCTGTTTTATTAATGTACCAGACTACAGACATATCTGTTTGGATGGCAATCGTCCCTAGGGAAAGATGGGTATGAAGAACTTGCAACGCCAACAGCACCGCCCTCATATCCAGAATGTTTATATGCAGATGGGTCTCCAGGGAAGACCACATGCCTTGGACTGTCCTTCCTATCTAATGTCCCCCCCCCCCACCTGAGCAGAGAGGCATCCATGGTCACTGTGATCATAGGTGCGGGATGGAGGAACGGACGACCCAGATCATCCTGGGATTGAAGCCACCAGAGAAGTGAATCATTGCAAGCTTGAGATAACCAAACCAGATGAGTTAAGTGCAGGTCTAGCAATGACCACTGAACCGCCAGAGTCTAATGGAGGACCCCCATATGAAAACGAGCTAGAGAGATAAGGGTGACTGTGGCCGCCATGGACTCCAACGTTTGAAGAACAGAATCCGTAAGGGGACATTCAGTTTGAAGAATGTAAGAAACACGATGTTAGAGGGATTGAAGTCTGGAGTAAGAAACACCTTGCACTGAGTGGTATCTAAGCGACCCCAATGAAGTTGAGAACTTGTACTAGATCCAACTGGGACTTGTTGAGATTCATGGTGGATATGTGCCCAAAGAGTGGCGTACAGCAACAGGGGTCCCTCTCCATAAAGGTGGTGCCTCAACGGATCCTGGAAACTATCGCCCCATAAGCCTGACTAACTTGGTCTGCAAAGCTATGGAAAGGATCATCATGGACCTCATAAATAAAGATATTGGGGACCTACAGACACTGGATCCAACCCAGTTCGGCTTTGTTAAGGGCAGATCCTGCCTCTTAAACCTGGTTGATTTCTTTGAAACAGTCACCAAGGCCATTGACGAGGGGAAGGTGGTCCACACAGCCTACCTGGACCTCGCAAAAGCCTTCGATACAATACCCCACTCTGGCATTATAGATAAGCTCACCAGCTTAAATATAAACCCCTATGTCACTAGATGGATTGCAAACTGGCTCAAGGACAGAACCCACATGGTTAGAATTGCTGCAGCCACATCAGACTCCAAACCAGTTACAAGTGGTGTCCCACAAGGCTCAGTCCTGGGACCTCTAGATCGGTATATATTTCTCGGAGGTACAGGCCAACATGGAAGGACTGTGGCTGACCAAGTTCACAGATGACTGCAAACTGGGCGCCATAATCGACTCTGCAGCTGACACAAGCATCCTCCAAAAGGGCCTCATAGAAACAGACAACTGGTGCCAGAGCCATGGCCTCAAGCTAAATGCCAAAAAGTGTATAGTCATCTCCTTTGGCAAAAACAAAGTGCCCACAAATTACCACATAGGTGGTAATCCATTAAGTACAGAAGTAATTAGGGACCTGGGGACCCAAGCTGATGGCAATCTCTCATTTGACAACCACGTGGCCAAAGTGGTTAGAAAAACATTTTATATAGCCCACCTAATCATGAAGGGATTCACATCTAGATCAGGGGAGGTCATCGTGCCTCTTTACTCATCCCTCATCAGGCCCATAATTGAGTACAATGCCCCTTTTGGGATGTACCTTACCAGACACCTGCAGCAACTGGAAAGACCCCAAAAGTACCTCACCAAGAGGATCAAAGGGCATATGCTGCCCGGGTAAAGAAACTCCAGCTCTACTCAGTGGCATACCACCTGTTCAGAGGCGATCTGTGCCTGACGTATAAAGCCATGTCCAACCCGGAATTAATGGACATGCTGCACCTCAGAAAATCCAAATCCCATCGAGCTACGCGCTCGAGAGACTTGAACCTCAGCACTGAAATAAATAGGACATGCTGGAGGGACAGATTCATAACCCAGAGGCTCCCTTCACTCTGGAATAAAATCCCAGTCCAGGTTAGGCAGAGTCCCTCATTGACTCTCTTCAAGAGGAATCTTGATGAGTGGATGGGAGATCGTAGGTTTACCCCGGGTATCACTTCTGTGTCACTGTTACACAGAGGCACAGCATACTAACCTTGAAAAAGGGCATAGAAAAATAAATTTAAAATGGGTGGCGAAAGCCAAACACATTCTGGCTAGGCTTATAAATGCCCTAGGGCAGATAGCCTAGTATGAACCTATGGTTATGCTTAAATGGTAAGTGGTCTTGAGAAGATTCCTGGATTGGTAGAGTCAACGCCTGGAAAGAGCAAAAAGGAGCCAATTGTCTAGGTAGGGAAGACCTGGAACCCCGCAGGTGAGCAGCCACAACTATCATTTTGGTGACACCCTGGGGTCAGTGGCGAGTCCAAAGAGGAGCGCTATGAACTGATGACCGACTCCCAGCTGGAAGCAGAGGAACCTCAGGGAGTGCCTGTCCACCTTGATATGATAGTAAGCATCTTGGAGGTCGAACGAGCACATCCACTTTATCTGCAGGAAGGACAGAATAGATTGTACAGTGACCATCCGGAACTTCCTCTTGGCAACTGACAGGTTAAGGGTTTAAAGCTCCAGGATGGATAAAGAAGTTATGTACTCACCATAACGTTCCATCTGAGTAGGTAACTTCATTTGTCAGCAACCTGTGGGTATCGGATCGGATCCGAGCCGGCAGCTTTCCAAGCTAGAGATCCAAGCTCCTCCCCCTTACCCATAATACCCTGCTACCTCCCCCTCCAGTCCTCAGATTGAGTTTGCCCAATTATCATACAACACCAAAAAACAAACAACCTGAACATCCTAACCTGATACCTACCAGGAGTGAATCACTTAATCATTCAGGTAACGAACTACAGGTTAGGGGGATGGAGGGGGGGGGGGGGTGTCAGTTGCTGACAAATCATTTGATCAGCAACCTGTGGGACAGAGTCCCCAGCTACCAAAAAATAAACTTGGGAGGTCCTCAAGGAAGAATATTCCAGAGCACTGCAGAGCCAAAGGCTGCCCTCCCTCTGGATATCAAATCTAACTTATGTGAAATAAAGGTATGAGAGGAAGCCCAAGTAGCCGCAGAACAAATGTCATCCAAGGGTACCCTTGACCAAAAGGCAGCAGAGGTAGCCATAGAATGGGTAAGAATGAGCACGAACCCCCACGGGCTCAGGCCGACCAGAAATTTTGTACATGAGCAAAATGCAGTGAGATATCCACCTAGCTAGAGTCACCTTCGTTACTGGTTTACCCAAAGATGGCTTAGCAAAGGAAACAAAGAGCTGCTCCGACTTACGAGAGGCAGCAGAGCTCTGTGCAAATAAAAGCGTAACTGTCTATGCACATCTAATGAATGGAGTCTGTACTCCCCTTTGTTCTGGTAGTTAGGGAAGAAAACAGGCAGATTAATGGATTGGTTGATGTTAGCCTCGGAAGCCACTTTAGGTAAAAAGGAGGGATCAGTCCCGAGGGAAACTGTCTTTATGGAAGACAAGATATGGAGGTTTAGTACAAAGGGCCTGAAGCTCCGATACCCTTCTAGCTGAGGTAATAGCAATCAAGAAGGCAGTTTTCCAAGACAAATACTTTAAGTCAACCGAAGCTGCAGGCTCAAAGGGGGGGGGGGGGGCAGTAAGAGCCTGGAGGACTAAGGTTAGATCCCACGGAGGAACCGCATTCTTGACAGGAGGCACAGAAAAATGCCCTTCAAGAAGGTCTTGCAGATCTTAGAGGAAGCTAAGGGACCAAGATTGCTTCCGATGTGGAAGTGGGAAATGGCCATTTGAACCTTCACAGTTGAAGAACTGGCCCCCTGATTAAAAATGTGGGATAAGAACTCAAGTACTGCTGGAATGGGAGCCATAAAGGGGTCCAAATTCCTATGCCCGGCCCAGATAGAAAAACGTTTCCATTTACTGTTGTAGACTTTCCTGGCAGAAGGCTTATGTGCCGCCACCAGGATGGATTTAACTGTGGACGAGATGCCGGGAGTCCTAGCCACTAATGGAACTGGATCAACCAAGCGGAAAGCTTGAGGTCATCCAGGTTCTGAGTTTCCAATCCCGAAGGATGAGAAATCAGATCCGGAATGGGATCGAAGATCCAAGGAGGAGCTATGAGATGAGACCGCAGGTATGGGAACCAGGTTTGACGAGGACAGAATGGGGCTATGAGGGTAACCCTGCTCCCCGACCGACTAGCGTTCTGCAAGAAGTTTGTCATTAACGGGAGAGGAAGATAAGCATAAAGAAGACCGGATGGCCAAGCATGAACCAGAGAGTCTCTGGGACTCTCCCCCGGTGGAGGGATTACAGAGAAAAACTCGCTGCACTTTGCATTCGAAGGCGATGCGAACAGATCGCAGCAAGGTTGACCCCATTTGAGGAAGATCTGTTTTGCTACTAAGTGGTTCAGAGACCACTCGTAACGTGAGAGGATAGTTCGACTCAGCTTGTCCGCTAAAATGTTGGACCGACCCGGGATGTGCATTGGTAGCAGAAAACGCTTGGTGGATATCGCCCACTCCCAAACTCTCATGGCCTCTCGGCAAAGAGGGTAAGACCTGCCCCCCCCGTTTGTTGATGTACCAGAACACTGACATGTCTGTCTGAATTGCAATAGTCCCTAGGGAAAGAAGGGCATGGAGAGCCTGCAACACTAGAAGCACCGCCCTCATCTCCAGAACATTGATATGCAGAACGGTCTCTGTTGGAGTCCACGTGCCTTGGACGGTTTTGCCCATGCAATGCCCCCCCCAAACTAGGCGAGAAGCGTCCGTGGTCACCGTGGCTTGGGGTAGAGGCATCAAAAAGGGCCGCCCTTCCCGAAGCTCTCTGGAATGGAGCCACCAAAGCAGAGATTCCCTGCAAACCCTGAGGGGAATAGGGGAGTACAATGGATGTCAAAGTATGGACCACTGGACCTGCAAGGTCCATTGAAGAACTCTCATATTAAAGCGGGCCAGGGGTGAAAGGTTGATAGCCGCCGCCATAGACCCTAGAGCCCTCAGGACTAATTCTGCCGGTGGGGCCGGAGACTGTAGAAGAGCTAAGACATGGAGAGAGTTAGGTTGCGGAGTCTGTCCGACGTCAAGAAGGCCCTGGACTGAAGCATGTCTATTCTGGCCTCTATGAAGTCCAGGACCTGAGCAGGCTGAAGGGACGACTTTTTGTAATTTATAGTGATCCCCAATTGGTGGGCCAAACGCAGGAAATAATCCCTGGCCGAGCATAGTAGATGCCTGGTGGGAGCGGCGAGGAGCCAGTCGTCCAGGTAAGGAAAGACCTGTATTCCCTGAAGCCTCAGGTGGGCCGCTACAACTGCTATGACCTTGCTGAACAACACCCTGGGGCCTGCGGTGAGGCCAAAAGGGTGGACCCTGAACTGATAATGACTGGCTCCCAACTGAAAGCAGAGAAACCTCCTGGATCACCTGTCCATTAGAATGTGGTAGTACGCATCCTTGAGGTTTATGCAGCACATCCAGTCATTCTCCTGCAGAAGGGGGAGAATAGATTGAATGGGGAGCATCCGGAATTTCTCTTTGGCAATGGACAGGTTCAGTGTAGACAGGTCAAGAATTGATCTGAAGTCCCCAGTCTTTTTTGGCACCAAAAAGAACCTGGAGTAATTGCCTGATTTGGACTGGCCTGGGGGAAGTACTGGATGGCTCTTTCTCTTAGCAGCTCTCATCTCTAAAGCTGCCGCCTCCCTCTGATTGGGTGGGACATCGGGGAGGCGTCCCAACTGAGGGGGAGGATTCAGGAAGGGAATAGAGTAACCTCTGGATATTATTCGGAGCACCCAGCGATCTGTCGTGAAGGACTCCCAATGCGCTAGGTGTTCCGAGAAACGCCCCCCGACTGCCTCCAGAGAGGAGCAGTCGGGCAACCCCTCAGGGTTGCTGCTCGGGTCGGTCGGAAAAGGGTTCCCTCGACCCAAAATTCTTCGGCCCCCCCACTCTGCCTCTGGGCCGGAATCCACCTTGTCCTCCACAGCCTCTGAAGGACAAAGGGTCCGGAGCATAACGGGATTGCTGAGATTTCCGGAACCACATCATCTTTTGTCCTCTGGTTCCTGGAAAAGGACCTTTGAGGAGCCGAGAAGCAGATTCCGATGGCAGACATCTTCCCGTCTTTCTCGCTCTGGAGGAGCGTACCGTGGACGGTCTTGACAAACAGTGTAGAACCGTCAAAGGGAGCATTTGCGAAGGACGCCTTGAAGGGTTCTGCAAAATCGCAAAGACGAAGCCAGGTGTGACGCTGTGAGGCAATGCCTGCTCCACTGGCTCTAGCCCCCCCCCCCTCCTCCGTGGCATGGGAAAGCTGCATAGAAGTGTTGGATTTAGAGTGGCCATTCGTGCCAAGAAGGTTTATTTGTCCTCAGCCGACATGGACTCCAGGAGTGACCCAGCGTACTCTTTGATTAGATCCCGCTGAAGCCAAATCACGTGTGCCAAGAAGTTCAGCGCCCTTACGGAGAAGGTGGCTAAAGCGAACATCCACTTTCCAATGCGGTCCATCGTCTGAGATTCTTTGTCGGGAGGATGTACCGAGGAACTATCTTGTGCCAGTTCCTTCTTGGTGGCAGCCGCCACCACCATGGCATCTACTGGGGAACCTTTGCTCCACGCTATCCTGTCGGGGGGCTAAGGATCTTATCTGGTCTCCTGGGTATCGGCTCTACAGTGTCTAGGTCCTTCCACGCCCTGGTAGTTATAAGATCTACCAGGGGGTAAGCCAGAGGGGTCACCCAAGAGGTAGATGGGCCTGCGAACACCTCCAGAAATACAGACTCATCCGAGGAATGTTTTTGGGCTGACCACCTCCCTTCTAATGCGCATCTCCATGAGATCTCCAAAGGAGACGTCCTCAGGGGGTGACCCTTGGGGAACCTTTCCCTTCCTCCAAGTCGGTGTCTTCTGTGAGGGACTCGGGTGAGTCCAAGTGCCTCCTTTTACACTTTTGTGTGTTCGTTTGTGAGGGACCTCCTCGGGGGGGGGGGGGGGGTGCTGTCTGAGGAGGGCTCACCAACCAGGTCCTGTTCCTCTAGGGGAACCATCTGGGACGTAGATGCAGGCTGTCCCTGGGGCCAGATGATGGAAGATAGGCCCATCTGCGAGGGAATGGCGGGTGGATCCGTAGCACGAGCCTGGGGCCTCGAATCCCTCGAAAGGACCCTGACGTCGAAGGCCGAAGGTGAACTGCTCTCCCTAGGATCCGAGTGCAGCACCCTCGGATCCGACGTGTGGATCGGCGCCGAAGCGATCGGACCTGAAAGAGAAGTGTGCTCCGACCTCATCAAAGCCAAAGAGACACTCACCCCTCCGGATCCGAGGCTCGGCTCACGGCCCTGAGCGCTCGGATCCGAAAAATGACCCGACAAACTAGAGGGTACAGCCGAAGTAGCGATTACCATCGGCGCAGACTCCCCGGCTCCGACACTACCCGGATCCGAAACCTGATAATGGATCGGAGAAGGAGCAATGGGGGCAAAGAAAGGGGCAGATCTCAACCCCCCCCCCGAACGGGGGGGGGGAGAGGCAAGAGCACTCCCATCTGCATCTGGGCCTGGAGGAAGCGACACATTATCCGGTCCATGTCCGCGTCCGAAAGGCTCCTCCGTAGATCTAGAAGAAGCCACAGAGGCTGGCCGGGAAGGCCGCCTCGACCTCAAAGGTGACCGGGTCTCCTCCTCCGGCTCCGGAGAGAAACGTGGAGAACAGAGCCGAGAAGGGGAAGACCTTCAAGGGAGAACAGAGCTGCTTAAGCGGTGAGGCCAAGGGGGCAGAATCGGCCCGCCACTTGTGGCTCCTATGCCTCTCCCTGTCGCGCTCTTTATCTCTATCTCGCCTCTCTCTCTTTCTGGAGTCCCTCTCTCCCTGGGACACAGTGTTTGAGTCCCAGCCAGGGGAGCAGTGACAGTTGGCTGAACAGCCGCAGCTGGAGCCACTGAGGGAGAGGAGGAAGAAGCAGAATCCATGGGCAAAAGGCCCGCAAGGATTAACTTGGTCCTCCTGTCCCTCAAAGCCCGGGGGTTGAAGGCGGCACAGATCTGGCAGCCTGATGACAAATGAGCCACCCCCAGGCAAATAACGCACTGAGTGTGGCCATCGGCTGGGGACAGCTTATGGCCACACTCAGAGCATTTAGAAAATATGGCCTTAGACGCCTTCGGCCATGACAACACACGCACACACCCTCACACACAGATAAGGGGAAGGGAAAGGCTAAAACTAACAGACTACTATAAACAAATTAGTTAACTATACTAAGGGTCAGTAAATATACACACAAATTTTTGAGAAAAACTAGAGCAAAAAACCCTGTTAAATCACTCATGAAACTGCCAGGAGCTCGTCACTCGTGCTTCAAGAAGCCACAGCAAACGAGATCAGAGGACTGGAGGGAGGTAGCAGGGTATTATGGGTAAGGGGGAGGAGCTTGGAGCTCGGATCTCTAGCTTGGAAAGCTGCCGGCTCGGATCCGGATTGGATCCGATACCCACAGGATGCTGATCAAATCAAGTTAACTACTTCAGATCTTAAGTTCACCCACTTTTGCACCAAAAAGAACCTGGAATAGATGCCTGATCCGGATTGGTCTGGGGGAAGGGCTGGATGACTCGCTTTTTGAGAAGCTTGGAAATTTCCACTGCTGCCTCCTCCTGTTACATGGGTGGGACATCTGGGAGATGTTTGAGAGGGACTGGGGGTTGAAGGAAGGGGAACGAGTATCCTCTGGATATTATCTGCAACACCCGATAGTCTATGATGGAGTCCCATGGCTGTTGGGTGCAGAGACAGACATCCTCAGACTGCCTCCAGAGACTAGCAGTCTGGCAACCCTTCAAGGCTGCTGTGAGGGTCTGTCCTGGAAAGAATCCTGAGACCCTGGGTTTTCGTACCCCCTCTGCCACTGGGATGGCATCTATCGTATCCCCCTCTGCCCCTGGGGGAAGTCAAGTCCTAAGCATCATGGAAAAAACCCTCGAGACTTTCGGAACCACATCTTCACCCCATGTTGACTCCAGGAAAAGGACTGTTGTGGGGCTGAGAAGTGAATCTTGATGGCAGAGTTGGTCTTCCAGTCTTTCTCACTCTGGACTAGGGTGTCTTGAACGGTCTTACCAGAGAGAGTAGAACAGTCATATGGGGCATTCGTAAAGACGCCTAGAAGGGCTTCAAGAAAGCAAAAAGCTGGAGCTAAGCATTGACGCCCAATGGCAACATCTGTTCCGGCTGCCCTAGAGGCACCTTCAGTAGCATGTGAGCCTCATGGAAGTGTTTGATATTGAATTTAGAGTGGCCATACAGGAGGAAAACACCTTCTCTGCCAACATTAACCCTGAGGCAGATTCCGCGACCCCATTGACCAGGCTTTGCTGTAGCCCGATGACAGCTGCCATATAATTCAGCACATGTAAGGCAAACACGGCTGAAGCGCAAGCCCACTCCCTGAAACGGTCTATGGCCAGCGACTCTTGGTCCGGCGGATGGACTGTGGCGGTGTCGTGAGCGAGCTCTTTCTTGCGGGCTGCCGCAACCACCATGGCATCTACTGGGGATCTCTTAAAATCAGGTTGCCTATCCAATGGGGTGCTGAGAAATTTGCCAGAGGACTTGGGAAAAGGCTCCACCACGTCCGGCTTGTTCCATGCCCTAGATGAAATTAAGTCCACAAGAGAATCGGTGGGAGGGGACATCCAGGAGTTAGAAGGTCCTGTGCCAAACTCCTCCAGATGCACAGACTCATCCGGGTTGGGTTTTTGAATATACCACCGCCCCCACTCTGGCACAAGATTTCCATGATGTCCCCAAAGGAGACATCTGGGGGTGACCAGGGGGAACCCACTGCTTCCTCCAAGTTGGTATCTTCTGTGAGGTACTCCAGTGGAGAGTCCAAGTGCCTCCCTTTTAATATTTCGAAAGAGCTCCCTGAGGGGGGGGGGGTCTCTGGGGAGGACTAAAACCTCAAGCAGCACCCCCAGGAGGGCAGAGACATCCCCTAGGGCGGAGTGGAGACAGGTTGTCCATGATGGGCCAGGATGGCGGCTTCAGGACCAGAAAGAGGGAGCAAGAACAGACTCAGAGGAAGATCACGTTTGCATCAAGGGTCTCGAGGGAGACAAGAGAACCCTCTCCACCACATTAAAAGCAGAGGGCGAATGAACCCCCAAAGCTGAGGAGAGTAATACTGGATCCAATGCCTTCCGAGTTGACAGGGCAGCCATATCAGACCCTCTAGGCTCAGAGACTCAAAGTGGATGACCAGACTCTGAAAACAAGCGAACGCCATTACCTCGGATCTGGCACCAAGACTATGGCTGCAAGACTTGGATGGTTCTGAGCAGATCAGAAGCGACCCCACTCAGGGCAATGGTCACAATTAAGGTATCTGGAGCCACCAGTGCCGACCCCTCAATGCTGGGGAACCTCCGACCAGATGACTCTGAAGCCAGGGGTTGGATTGGAGAAAAAACAATGGGAAGAAACGTATACTGCATGCCGCCAGCCCTGGAGTGGGAGGGGGCAGGCAAGATTCCCATCTGGATCTGGGTCCAGATGAATCTCTGCATCATCCTGTCCACCTCTGCTTCGGAAAGCCTACGGGTGAAGCAGATGGAGGAAGCCACCGACCGGGGTCTAGAGTGATGACGAGGAGAGTCAGAGAAGTGGGATCGGGCCAGAGGGACCTCCAGCTCCAGAGAGAAGCAAGGCAACTGGAACAGAGGGGAACCCAGGAACGAATCCAGGTGGGATTTGACCAGGGTCTCGGCCAAACTGTCGGGGGACCACTTTCAAGGCCTATCCCCCTCTTTATGGTGGTGTTTCTCTCCATCCCTGGCCTTCTGGGCGGGAGGCTGAGTCCCAGAGGCCATGGCGGAGAAAGATGAAGCAGAAGCCTCAGAAGAGGGAGGGGGGGGGGGGGGAGTAGGCCTAGAATAAATTTGTTCCTCCTGTTGATCAATGTGCGAAGGGTTGAAGCCTGCACAGATCAAGCAGGAGTCCAGATGAGGAACACCCAGACATACTAGACACAGAATGTGGTCATCAGAAAGGGGTAGTTTATGGCTATACTCCACACATTTCCTGAAGCCCACCTTAGGGGTTTCAGCCATGGCTATAGGAAAACTCAAGTACTCACACACAGCAGAAAAGTGAGTCTCAGAGTTTTTTTTTTTTTTAAACAGACTAACACCTGAGCACAAAGGCAACCAGGTAGGGTAAAAGAAATGAGAAAGATGAAAAGGAGAAAAAAAAAAAGCCCCCAAAACTTTCACTCATCACTAAGGAAACAAAGCCGACAGATCACACTGCTACTTGAACACATGGCAAACAAGATCTGGGGATGAGGGAGACAGGGGTGTTATGGGTAGGGGAGAAGCTTGGAGCGAATGCTGGAAAAGGCGGCAGTGTCGGATCTGTATTCCACAGGTTGAAGATAAAATGAAAACAACTTCAGATCAAATTTTAACCCAAGCTTTCATGAAAAATCCACTTCAAGTGGATGATTCGAGTGAGAAAACATTGTTCGAAAGCTTGTGTTAATTTTTAGTTTATTTGAGCAGAGTTTGGTTTATCATGGCCTGAAAAGCAATCAGTAAAATCCACCTAGGTGAAGGAAGGTAAAATGACCAAAACACAATTCAGACTAGACAGGCAAGTGTATCAAAAGGAGCCCCAACTCCAGGAGGAACAATCCAAACAATAATGCTTGATAAAGAAACTTACTATAACCAGCTTGCTGCAACACAGACAGCTGCAAAGAATTAAATTCTGAAAAAAGTATTCTTAGTAGCCATACCTCTGCTTTAAATGTCCTATGATTGCAGGATTTTCCAATGGGCACTGGGCCACAAAAGACAACACTGTTGGCAATTCATCTGGCAAGGATTTTTATTGCTGATTACCTGGGCTTCTTGCCCAGGAGCAAAGAAGATAGTTCTAAGCGCGCAGATACACGGGCGTGTGTATACGCTCACGTATATACATGCGGGTACACACACACACATATATATATATATATATATATATATATATATACACACACACACACACACATATAAATGTGCATGCATGTGTATATGTGTGTGCGCATATTATACGAGTGTACTTCAAATGAGCAAAAGCTCACAAGATCGAATTACACAGTGACAAAATACCAGAATAGCAAAACCTTACATCGAACATCAGACAAGTGAAAACTATCCAGATATCCCTAACCAATCCACAAACTAAAAATTACAAAAACTAAACTGAAATATTATGGTGAACTAAATAATAACTCACTCTATACTGCAAGTACAACATCCAGTACTGGACTCTTCCTGTAATGCTAAATGACCTTAAAGGAACAGGACTCCAAGAAAGAAATGCAACATATTAACCATATTACACAATTTTTGCATGGTGGTAAGCCCCCTGCAAACCCCAGAAATTAAATATACCAACTCTGAGATCGCACTACCGTAAAGAAAAAGGCATATTTACATGTATGTTAATAGTGCTGCAACTATTTTCACTAAAAAAAGTTATGTACTTATCATAACTTTCCATCTGTGTTGTCCATCTTAAATTTATCCTTGACATATGGGTCTGGTTCAGATATCTGAACGGACTCGGGCGTTTACAGCTCTCGCCAGCAAAATCCTCTCTAGCTTCACCTCTACCCACACTCCCCCTCTCACAATTACACCTCAGATAGAGTCTGAAGAGAATGTACAGGTAATACATAAGAAAGGCTAAAGGGAAACCATATCTGCTATCCACTAAAAAATCCTTTAAAGGCCAGGGGATGGAAGGAGGGGAGTCGAGGATAAATGAAAATGGATGCAGATGGAATGCTATGGTAAGTACATAACTTCATTTGATGGTGCCAATCTTCATTTTATCCTTGACAATGGGACAGAGTCCCCGGCTACCATAGATCTTGGGAGGACTCACAGAAGGATATTCTTTAACACCATCGAACCAAATGACACTTCGAGACCAAGTCCAGTTTGTAATGCATAATAAAGGTATGGGGAGAAGCCCAAGCAGCTGCTGCACATGCATCATACATTGATGATTGATTAGTTCTAGATTGGAAAACTGCTGAATTGGCTACAGATCTTATAAAATGGGTTTTCACGGGCCTAGGCAAGGCTATTTTATTCTCATCATAGATAAATGAAATAGTCCTTTAGCCACCTGGCCAGAGTCGACTTGCACTGGAAAAAGAAACAAATGGTCAGATTTTCAAATGTCATTTGTTCTGTAAAGACTGAAATGTAATGGTCTGTGAACGTCTAGTAAATGTAAGGAATATTTATCTTTGTTGAAATGTTTGGAAAGAAAAACTTGTAAAATAGTTTGATTGATGTTCGACTCAGACTACCACGGGTAGAAGAGAGGGTTTTTTTTCGTAAAGAAACCATCTTTGTGGAAAAGATAAGGAGGTTTGCAAGACAAGTCCTGAATTTCTGAGATCCTTCTGGCAGAGGTTATAGCTACCAAAGAATGTCTTCCTAGACAAGAGTGGTTCAATGGGAGAATGCACTATGGTGTGTAACACTAAGTCTAGATCCCAAGGCAGTGTCAGATCTTTGAAAGGAGGTTTCAACAAATGCCTCTTAAAAATAACTTGCGAAGTCTATGAGAGGCTAAAGAACATTCTTCCAAACCATTGTGGAAATTGGAGCCAACTGTAGTCTGATGGTAGCAGGGGATGCTCTGGCATTAAAAAAAGAGGCTAAAAGTCAAAAATATGCTCTATAGAAGCAGAAAAGGGATCAATATCTTTTTCATGGGCCCAACTGGTAAAGCTCTTCCACTTTCTAGAGTGTAGTTTACGAGTACAAGGTTTATAAGAAGATAGGAGTGTGTGTCATATTGGAGAGGAAAGATTTAGATGCCTGGCAACTTGTGGAATTGGAGGAACCATGCAGTCAGCTTGAGATTCAAAATGTCTGGGTGAAAAAAAACGTCCGGAAGGGACAGAAGGTCTGGAATCAGGTCCAGAATCCAAGGCTGAGTCAGATAATGCCAAAGGAACCAAATCTGTCAAGGCCAAAAAAAGGCAATGGGGATTACTGGGGGGCGTACAGGAGACTGGCAGGGCTAATTGTTGAAGACGCCTCTTGGAGACTTCCCCCAGTAACTGCTGCACTTGTTTAAGGGAGAGGAAAACCGATCACAGCAAGGTCGACTCCATTGACAAAACAACCTTTTTGCCACTTCTGGACTGAGAAACCACTCATGAGGCTGCAGGACACATCTGCTCAGTTTGTCTGCAATCACCTGGGAATATGCGTTGCTATTAGAAAGTGGCTGGAAGAGATCGCCCACTGCCACACTCAGAGGGCTTCTCGACAAAAGGGGTAAGACTTTGCTCCTCCTTGCTTGCTAATGCACCAAACTATTGACATGTCTGAATTACAATTGCCCCCTGAGGAAGAGCCGTTTGAAAGGCCGGCAACACCAGAAGCACCGTTCAACTCCAGGACACTGATATGCAAGTTGGCCTCTAAGGGACCATCCGACCAAAAAAATGCCCCCCCAAACCATCTGGAAGGCATCTGTGGTCACTATGGCCATGGGATCTGGAAGTACAAAGGGGCAGCTAAGAAGAATTTGTTCAAAACACATCCAAAGTAGATTCCTCTTGTAATAATTGGTGATCAGAATTTAGTTTGACGAGGGCTGGTGAAGGATAGAGCACTGAGAAGCTAGTAGCCATTTCAGAATTCTCATATGAAACCTGGCTACAGGGATTAGAGATATTAAAGCTGCCACTGACCCTAGATTACCTTTTGAACTTTAGTAAATTCTTTGGAGCCTCTCGAGGAAGGGATACAATGGTTGCCACCGCATTTAGCACAGCCCCTATAAATTCGAGATTTTGAGTTGGAGTCAATTGGAATTTTGTTACTTACTGCAATTCCCAGATGGGCACAGATATTGTGTGTGTAATCCCTGGCTACTATCAACTGATGCCTGGTAGAAGCGGTTATGATCCAGTCATCCAAGTATGGAAACACCCGGAATCCTTGCAGTCTCAAGTGAGCTGCTACTACTGCCATGCATTTGGTGAACACCCTGGGGGCTGTGGTGAGACCAAAGGGAAGCACTCTGAACTGGTAATGACAGGCTCTCAGCCAGAAGCAAAGGAACTTCCTGAAGCGTGCCCATCTTTATGTGGCAATATGCAGCCTGAAGATCTGTTGAGTACATCCAGTTGCCTTTCTCCAAAAAAAGGAAGAATTGACTGTACTGTGACCATTTGGAACTTTGATTATCTGATTTGTTCAGCACACAGATACAAAACTGGACTCCAGTCCTCTGTCTTTTTTGGCACTAAAAAGAATCTTTAGTAGGTTACGGATCCTTTCTAGTCTGGTAGGACTTCTTGGACAACTCTGTTGTCTAGTAGGTTTTGAATTTCTTGAACTGCTGGATCCCTCTGATTGGGTGGAACATTGGGGATGTGTGTGTGTGTGTGTGTGTGTGTGTGTGTGTGTGTGTGTATGTACAGTGGGAGATTGGGAAAAAGGAAATGTATAACCTCCGGATATGATCCATTGCACCGAAGAATCTGTTGCGTTTAGCCAGGCATTTAGGTGCAAGTATAAGCGTCCCCTACTGCCTCCAGAAGAACACAATCGGGCCTCCATTCAGGAGCGCTGAAAGGGCTTACTCAGAAAAGATTCCCCGAAGCTCTGGTTCTGTGGACCACCTCTGCTGCGAGAGCGGTGTCTTTCGTTTTGGTTCCTCCCTCTGCCCCTGGTGGAACTGCCTCCACATGTATCCTGTAAAGGCCCATGGGATTTTTTTGAATCAGATATTACTTCCACTCCTCTGGTTCCTAGAAAAGGATCTTTGGGAGGTGGAAAAACATATGCCCACAGCAGAAAGGTTCTTGCCATCCTTCTCACACCTGGATAAGGTGTCTTACTTTTGGCCCAAACAAGGATGATCCGTCAAAGGGAGCACTGATGAAGACTTGAATGGTTCCGCAAAGTCACATACATGCATCCGGGCAGGTCTCCTTATGGCTACAACTGAAGCCGCTTGCTCTGGATGTCCCCTCGGCTGTATGTGTAATTAGCCTCATGAACAAATTAGATAGACTTAAGGGTGGCTAGCTGGGAAGCCTCTTTGTAAGACTTCAGCCACAGCTCGCACCAGAGTGTCTGACGACTCCTTGACCAGATCCCTTTGAAGCCTTGTAAAGTGTGCCAGAAAGTTAAAAGACTTTAGAGTGAAGGTCAAAGTATAAACCTGCTTCACAAATCTATCCATAGCCCCAGAGTCCCTGTTTGGCAGATGGATAAACTCTTCTAAGGGAGTTGCTTTTTTGTGGCGACTGTTAGGACCATGGCATCTACTCCCAAACCCTTTGGCCCAGAACTGTTTGTCTATAAGGCAGATTGTCCGGTCTCTCAGGGATGGCTTTGATGGTGGCTGGAGCCTTCCATGCTTTTTGTGAAAGCAACTGAATGAATTCATCAGCAGGTGGGGTCACCCAAGAGGTAGACAGGCAAGCACCAAAAGCCTGCAGGTTAAAAGATTCCTCTGAGGAGACTGTCAGCCACCCCTTTGCTTTAAAATTTCTGGGATGTCTCCAAAGGAGAAATCTTCAGGCGGTGACCTTGGGGACCCTTTCCCCCTCATCAAAATCTGTCTCTTCAGTGATCAATTTCTAAGGGAATCTTAGTGCTTTCCTCTTGCACTTCTTTTCCTTGGGAACCTACTCAGAGGGATAATATGGGGTGGTGTCAAAAGATTATAGAACCAGAGTCCGAGAAATATGAGACTTCGGCACCCACTGTCCCACTGTAGAGACAGGTAAGAAGGTGCCAACTGGGTCACTGTAAGGGACAGGGCCCTCTTTAATGCCTCAAGATCCCCCCCACCAAAAAGAAAGGGAGCCAGGAACAGAGGTAGATCGCCTCAGGACAGAAATCAGTGATGAAATAACTCTAGCCAAAAACCGAGGGGGGGGGGGGTCAGGGACGGCTCTGTAAACACTGGAGTCCTGCCCCGCAGAACCAACAGGGTGGCCACTGCCCAGAGAGGTTGCCAGTTCCAAAGCCACCAAAAAGCTCAGAGGAATTACCAGTTCCAAAGAGGTGGAAATCTCAGAGACCTGTACAGTTGGTGCTGGGAGACTAACAGTAAACTCTGAAGCCTCGGACGTCAAAGGAGGAAGGGGTCAAATGGGGTGAAGGAAGACTTGGTTCCCAGACCTGAAAGAGTTGGAGCTGAGGGGGCCCTGAAAGTCGTCTCGCTCAAGATTTTATTCACAAGTCTCTTAGCATCAAGCTCAGAAAAACATTTGGTGGAACAGATTGAAGATCTGGATGGGGATTTAGGCCTCTGAAGACAAACGTCTGGAAGCTCACCAACGAAGGTCTACAGATGGGCAGTAAGTAATCCTGGGTAAAAAATGTTCTTGGTTCAAATACAAGTCTTTGCCAATGTAATTGGTGTCGAAGGAGCAGCAGATAAATTGTCCTGAACTACAGTCTTCGACAAAGGACCTGAAATAGTTCTGTGCTGGGGAAATTGTCTTCATTGGTAATATTGAGTCAGAAGCCCCTGGGTTCAGAAAATCATTTCGAAACAGAGGATTTCAATTTTCTTAGCTCTCGGTGCCAACCGAGATGCTGGAACAGACACTCCTTTTTGCCCTTGCACACAGAAGATGAGGACAAAGTAGAGGAAATATCAATTTTAGATTTGTTAGCTCTAGATAAAGATATATATTGAAGGCGGGGAGATCAAACCCTTTAGACTGAGCTTGTTACGTCTCTCAACAAGGGCTCTGTGACTGAACCCATGGCAAATATTGAGTTCTTCTAAGTTAATTTGGCCAAACAATAGACAAAGGTAATGAAAGTCAGAAGATGGAATCTTGTGGTCACACTTCTGGCATTTTTTAAAACCAGAAGGGACTTTAGCTTTCTCAGCCATCTTAAAAATATGGGCTGAAAGGCAGGCACGCATTTGCACAGAAAACGGACAGGAAGGGAAGGAAGGTTTTTTTTGGATGGAAAAGAAAGGAAAGGAAAAAAAAACTATCAACGATTATAGAGATGCACCAAGATGTACTGGAAAAGACTATAAAACTCATCAACTATGACATTAAGAAAAAGGAAACTCGAGAGCTCTGGCAAAACGCGACTGTTCAGAAAAGCAGCAAACGAGATCTGAGGTAATTGTGACAGAGGGATTATGGGTAGATGGGAAGCTTGGGATATTTTGGCTGGCGCAAGCTATAGTAACAGAGTTAGTTCCGATATCAGAACCAGACCCACATGTCAAGTGAAGATTGACATCAGATTCTATTTTTGCTCATCTGAGGTTCAACGTTGTAAGTTTGCACTACTTTGGTATTTCTGCAACATTGTCTCTATGTAATTCGATATTGTGAGATTTCGCTCATTTGAAGTAAACCCATATATACACATGCCCCTACGCGCACATTATATATCTATATCGCTATAGACACACATTTTACATATACATATCAGCTTTAATCAGCTTTAATAATTGGCTTAAATTCTGGTGTCATTCAAAGGGGATCCAATGTCTGTCTGCCTGGGATGACATGCTGGACAAGCCACGCTGCTTCGCAAGGGACGGCTTGCACCCTTCACCCCTGGGCTTCCGGATATTGGCAAAGGCTCTTGCCACCCCCATAGTGCCTTTTTTAGGCAAGGCTCAAATTCTAAACCTACCACCCTAGAACACCAAAAAGGAAAAAAACTAAGGGTAATGCTGCTCAATGCCAGAAGTCTCAATCTCAAGATGCACGCACTCGAGGCCCTTCTCAATATGGAGAACATCGATGTCTGTGCTGTGACAGAAACCTGGTTCAAGGCTCCTGAGAGCACCCCAGCACTAACAGGTTTCACCTCATATCATGCCGGCCCCAAAATCCGGACAACACCAAGAAAGGAGGGGGGGGGTGTCCATATTCATAAAGGACACCCACACCTCAAGGTTGGTGTTAACGCACGATGCATCGGAGACCATCCAGGTGCAATTAACCATAGGCAAGACTGCTCTGCAATTTGTAGCATGTTACAGGCCACCCTCTCAAACTCAGGAACCTCACATGGCCTTCCTGAAAACATTGGAGGGGATAAATGTATCTCCAAACACCATCATACTAGGTGACTTCAACTACCCTAATATAGACTGGGAACACTACTCAAGCCCGAACACTCTAACCCAAAGATTCCTGGAGTTCATAAACTCAAATGCCATGGAACAACTAGTCACCATCCCCACAAGAGGAGAAAACATACTTGATCTCATCATCACGAACATGGGATCAAAATGTTCAACACCGAAGTATACCCCTCACTGGTGAGATCAGATCATAAACTAATCTCGCTGGAGGTCCTCATCCCGCCCCCACCTGAAACAAAAAGACCACAATGAAAAACTTCTCAAAAGCCGATTTCACACTTCTAAAAACTAGTGTGGTCTCCTTTAAGGCCCCTGAGCCAGTGGTAAACATTACTCAAACCGCTGAATCACTTACAAATGCCTTCTACCAGCACCTACAGGACTGCATGGATCAGGCAATCCCAAACAAAACTAAGACTCTCTGTACCAAAGGCAAGCGTCCAGTCTGGTGGACCCCAGCCATAAACAAGCTCTACAACAAAAGGAGGAAGCTACTACAAGATAGAGCAAAATCCTTGAAAGGTAAGACACCTTTGATCATTATAAGTAAAAAACTAAGAGCTCTCATAAAATCATCCAAGGCAAATTTTGAGAAAAATCGCCAAGG
Source organism: Protopterus annectens (assembly GCF_019279795.1). NCBI lineage: Eukaryota > Metazoa > Chordata > Ceratodontiformes > Protopteridae > Protopterus > Protopterus annectens. The sequence continues at coordinate 1,687,227,128 of NC_056739.1, read as the reverse complement.
ACTCTAAAGAGAATCATAAGGCCTTCTTTAGCTATGTTAGAAACCTAGGAGGAAACTC
>NC_056739.1:1687179570-1687224570 GCF_019279795.1 Protopterus annectens | reverse complement strand
TGGAACATGAACCGTCAAGTGCACATCCAGCCCACACAAGGCCTCCTCTCTCAAACTCTACACTGGCAAAGAAAGTGCACATGAATGCACTGGTTGAGAGACAATTCAGAAAATGTAACTGGGAAGAAAAACAAAATAAGAAGTTATGTACTCGCCATAACGTTCCATCTGAGTAGGTAAACTTCATTTGTCAGCAACCTATGGGATTCGGATCAGACCTCGGATCCGAGCCGGCAGTTTTCAACAGCTTTAGATCCGAGCTCCAAGCTCCTCCCCCTACCCATAATCCCCTGCCAACCCTGACTGACCTCAGATCAAGTTTGCCCAAAAACAGATACTGCCCGAAGACTAACACTTTCAAGATAAGTGGGTAACACCCATGGACCAGAGTATGAAAAAAAAAATTCATAAGTTAGGGGGGGCAGGAGGGAGGGATGGTTGCTGACAAATGAAGTTTACCTACTCAGATGGAACGTTATGGTGAGTACATAACTTCTTAATCTGTAGTAGTTAACTTCATTTGTGCAACAACCTATGGGACAGAGTCCCCAGCTAGCTGAACCTTGGGTGGCCTTCATGGAAGGATGTTTCGGAGCACTGCAGAGCCAAAGGATGCTCTCCCTCTGGAGATAATGTCCAATTTATAGTGATTGATAAAGGTATGAGATGAGGCCCAAGTGGCTGCTGAACAAATATCATCTAAAGAGACTCTAGCTCTAAAAGCTGCAGAGGTAGACTTAGAGTAGAGTGGGCATGGACTCCCTGAGGTGCGGGCCTGCCAGAACTTTCATATGCTAAAAGGATACACTGCGAGATCCATCTAGACAGCGTGACTTTAGACATAGATTTACCCAAGTTAAATTTGGCAAAGGAGACGAACAACTGGTCAGATTGCCTATGACCAGATGTCCTGTGGATGTAGAAGCAAAGTTGTCTATGCACAACAAGTGAGTGTAATTTATAATCCCCTTTGTTCTGGTAATTAGGGAAGACTGGTAGGTTGATGGACTGGTTAATATTCGATTCAGACGCAATCTTGGGAAGAAAGGAGGGATTGGTCCTGAGGTAAACTCTATCCTGTGAAAAGTCAAATATGGGGGTTTTACACAAAGGGCCTGTAGTTCAGAGACCCTTCGAGCCGAGGTGATAGCGACAAGAAATGCCGTTTTCCATGGCAAGAATTTAAGATCTACTGAAGCTGCAGGCTCAAACGGGGGAGCTGTTAAGGCCGGAAGCACCAGCGTTAAATCCCAAGGAGGGACTACATCCTTCACTGGAGGTCTGAGCAGAAAGGTCCCCTTCAAAAAGATCTTGCACAATTTCGTGGTGATCAAAGGGCCCAGTTAATTTCCCACGTGATAATGAGAGATAGCTGCTAGTTGAACCTTGACTGTGGAGGAGCTAGCCCCCTGATGAAACAGCCCTGACAGGAAGTCTAATACCGCTGGCAAAGGAGCTGTGAAAGGATCCAAATTTCGACGTTCCGCCCAAATGGAAAAACGTTTCCATTTGCTACTATAGACCTTTTTAGTAGATGTCTTGTGCGCTGCTACTAGAATAGTTTCAACTGGGGAAGAGATACCAGGAGTCCTAGCTACAAATGGAACTGGAGCAGCCAAGCTGTGAGCTTGAGATTGTCCAGATTCAGGACTGGGAGATCCAGGGGGTGGGATATTAGATCCGGATGGGGATCCAGAATCCAAGGGGGATTCACCAAATGAGACCAAAGGTAAGGGAACCAGGGTTGACGAGGCCAGAATGGGGCAATGAGGATTATCCTGCTCCCCAACCGACTGGCTTTCTGCAGAAACTTCAGCATCAGAGGAACAGGAGGGTAAGCAAAGTAGACCGGGAGGCCAAGCATGCACCAGAGCGTCTCTCGGAGGTTCCCCAGAGGGGGAAATGAGAGCGAAGTAGTCGTGACATTTTGTGTTCTCGGGAGAAGCAAAGAGATCGCAACAGGGTTGACCCCATAGGGCGAAAATCTGATTCGCTATCTCGGGATTCAGAGACCACTCGTGTGGTAACAGGATGGTGCGACAGTCTGTCTGCTAGGATGTTGGACCGCCCCGGAATGTGTGTTGCTATAAGAAAGCGGTTGGTGGAGATCGCCCATTCCCACAACCTCATGGCCTGTCGACAGAGTGGGTAGGACCTGGTTCCCCCCTGTTTGTTGATGTACCAGACAACAGTATGTCTGTCTGAATCGCAATAGTTCCTACAGGAAGAAGGTGCTGAAGTGCTTGCAACGCTAACAGCACTGCCCTCATCTCTAGGACACTGATATGCAGAGTGGTCTCCGTGGGGTCCCACGTGCCTTGGACTGTCCTGCCCGAACAATGCCCCCCACCCGAGGGGGGAGGCGTCCGTGGTCACCGTGGCTAGGAGAGGGGCCATAGAAAAGGGGCGTCCTTCCTGGAGTTTCGGAGATTGGAGCCACCCTAAGAGGGCCACTTTTTGCAAGCCCTGCTGGGGGGAATGGGATGGCTCAGAGGAAATCGAAGGAAGGACCACTGGACCTGGAGGGTCCATTGCAAGACCCTCATGTTCAAACGTGCCATTGGCAAAAGGTTGATTGCCGCCGCCATCGAGCCTAGAGCCCTCAGGACCAATTCCGCCGGAGGAGCTGGAGAATGTAGAATGGCCCACACATGTAGCCTCAGGGTTCGTAGCCCGACTGTGGTCAAGAAAGCTAGGAGCTGGTTTGTGTCTAATCTTGCCCCTATGAAGTCTATAGTCTGAGTCAGGGTAAGAGACCTACTTCTCTATGTTGATAGTGATCCCCAGCCAGGGAGCTAGACGAAGAAAGTAGTTTTTGGCTGCGCAGAGTAGATGCCTTGTCGGGGCGGTCAGGAGCCAGTCGTCCAGGTACGGGTAGACCTGGATTCACTGAAGCCTCAGGTGGGCCAAAATCACTGCTAACACTTTGGTGAACACCCTGGGGGCTGTGGTGAGACCAAAGGGAAGGACCCAGAATTGGAAATGACTGGCTCCTAGCCAGAAGCGGAGGAACCTTCTGGATTGCCTGTCCATCAGAATGCGGTAGTACGCATCCTTGAAGTCTATAGAGCACATCCAGTCGTTCTCCCGCAAAAGGGGGAGAATGGATTGAAGGGTGACCATGCGGAACTTCTCTTTGGTTACTGACAGGTTCAGGGAGGAAAGGTCGAAAATAGGTCTCAAGTCCCCCATCTTTTTTGGCACCAAAAAGAACCTGGAGTAAAACCCCGACCCGCACTGGTCTGGGGGGACGTGTTGGATGGCTCTTTTTTCCAGCAACTGCCGGATTTCTGTTGCTGCGGCCTCCCTCTGATCGGGTGGGACATCGGGGAGGTATCTGGGACTGCGTGGGTAAAGAGAAAAGGGAATCTGATATCCTCTGGATATAATGCGAAGCACCCAGTGGTCTGTCGTGATGGACTCCCAAGCTGCTAGGTGCTTTGAGAAACGCCCGCCGACTGCCTCCAGAGTGGAGCAGTCGGGCAACCCTTCAGGGGTGTTGCGTGGGTTGGTCCGAGAAGGGTTCTCTAGATCCAAAGCTGTGCGGGCCCCCTCTGCCTCTAGGGCGGCGTCCACCCTGCCCTCCTCTGCCGCAGAAGGGCTGGGAGTCCGGAGCGGGACGGGACTGTTGCAACTTCCAGAACCACATCATCTTCTGTCCCTTTTGGTTCTTGGAGAAGGACCTCTAGGGAGCAGAGAAGCGGACTTTAAAGGCAGACGTCTTCCCGTCTTTCTCGCTCTGGACCAAGGTATCGAACTGTTTTGCCAAAGAGGGCAGAACCATCGAAAGGGGCATTAGCGAAAGACGCCTTGAAGGGTTCCGCGAAATCACAGTGCTGGAGCCAGGCCTGATGCCTCATGACAAGGCCTGCTCCGCTAGCTCTAGCGGCTCCCTCCGTGGCATGGGATAGAAGCCGCATAGAGGTGTTTGATATGGATCGTAGAGTGGCCATTCGGGTGGAGTGCAAACGTTTGTCCTCCGCCAACATGGACTCGGGGGTGGGGTGGGGGGGGGTGACGCAGCATACTCTTTGATAAGGTCCTGCTGCAGCCGAAGCACATGTGCCATGTAAGTTCAGCGACTTCACAGAGAAGGTAGCCGAACTAAAGACCCGCTTCCCTAAACGGTCCATCGACCAAGACGCCTTGCTCGTGGGATGAACAGAGGGACTCTCCTGAGCTAGTTCCCTCTTGGTGGCAGCCGCCACCAACATGGCATCTACAGGGGGACCCTTACTCCAGTGGGACTTGTCAGAGGGTGGGCTAAGAATTTTGTCCGGGCGCTTGGGGACTGGCTCCACAGTGTCCGGCTCCTTCCACGCCCTGGTGGTAATCAAATCTACTAGGGGGTCGGCCGGAGGGGACACCCAAGAGGTAGACTGGCCTGCTTCATACGCTTCCAGGAACACTGATTCGTCCGACGTAGGCTTTGGGGCAGACCCCCCCCCCTTTATTTTGAGCATCTCCATGATGTCACCAAATGAGACATCTTCGGGGGGTGATCTTGGGGAGCCTTCCCCCTCCTCCAAATCTGTGTCCTCAGTCAAGGACTCGGGGGGAGTCCAGGTGCCTCCTTTTGCACTTTCGCTTGTGAGGAACCTCCTCGGGCGGGCTGTCCGAGGAGGTCTCACAAGCCAAGTCTTGTTCCAAAGGAACGACCTGGGATGTCAGAGCAGGCTGTCCCTGGGGCTGGGTGATGGAAGTTGGGCCCAACTGAGAAAGTGCAGGGTGGAGCCGTGGCAAGGGCCGGGGGCCTGGAATCTCTCGACAGGGCGGCTCTCTCTGGGATCCGAAAGCAGACCATCCCTCGGATCCAACGGACGGATCGGGGGCTGCGTCGAAGCGATCGGATCCGACGGACCAGCATGCTCCGACCTGGATAGAGCCGAAGGCATACCGATACCGCCGGATCCGAAGCTTAGCCCTCGGTTCAGAGAGCTCGGATCCGAAGAAAATGGACCCGACAGACTCTAGGGAAGTGTCGGCGCCGAAGTACCAGAGACCATCTGCGCCAACACACCCCCGGCTCCAAGGCTGCCCGGCTCCGAAGACTCCGAGCCTGGGAAGCAGGATGGAGAAGGAGCTATCGGGGCAAAAAAGGGGTCAAGCTCCCCCCCCCGGGGGGGGGGGGGGCAGGAGCACTCCCATCTGCAATTGGGCCTGGATTAATCTTCTCATCATCCGATCCAAATCTGCATCTGTGAGACTGAGTAGAACTCGATGAGGCCACCGAGGCAGGACGGGAGTGTCGCCTCGATGACCTCGAAGGAGATCAGATCTCCTTCTCCTCAGGACCCGGTGAAAAGCACGGGGACCGGATCAGAGACAAAGGAGACCCAGATGTCCTGGAGGGAGAAGACCGAAGCCTCGGCCCGCCGCTTGTGGCGCTTCTCCCTCCATTTCTCTTTCCTGGCCTCCCTCTCCTCCAGGCCTAAGGCAGGAGGTTGAGTCCCGGCCGGGGGCAGGGAAGCAGGAGTGGCAGCCGCAGCAGGAGCCACAGGAGGACCGGAGGTAGAAGCCGAATCCGGGGTCAGAAGACCCACCAGAATCAGCTTGGACCGCCGGTCCTTGAGTGCCCTGGGGTTGAACGCCGCACAGATGGAACAACCAGAAGACAGGTGTTCAACCCAAGGCACAACTCTCACAGAGTGTGGCCATCCGCCGGGGACAGCTTATGGCCACACTCGGTGCACTTAGAAAAGATCAATTTTGGGGCCTCAGCCATTTAAACTAAAAGAGAGAAACACACGTTAGGCCCCAAACACACACACACACAACCCTAACAGAACCACAAAGGAAGGGGGGAGGTAAAAGACCAAAAAATATATAGTTAAACTAGAGAGGTTTTTACAAAAAGAGACCTGCAAACACACACAACCAAAAAAAAAAAAAAAAAAAAAAAAACAGAAGAAAGGAGAGAAAAAAGGTAATTTTTTTCTCACAAAAGTCTCGAAGGCTTGGAGCTGTAGATCAAGCTGCTGTTGGCTAACCGTGGCAAACTATATCTGGCGTCAGTCAGGGTTGGCAGGGGATTATGGGTATGGGGAGGAGCTTGGAGCTCGGATCCGAATCCCATAGGTTGCTGCACAGATGAAGTTCACTTCAGATCTATACTTTCTTCAAAACTAAACTGTAAGAACTTACCATAACAGATGTCCTACTGATCACTGTTGCAGTATTCTAAACAGATGGATTGTCCACAGCGTGGGGGCATAGGGGTACAGAAGCACATGTATGAGTGCAAGATCCTCAGACTATTACCAGGAGACCTTGAAAGGGCTTGAGGAGCATCAATAAGGAGTAGTCCAACTAAGACAGGAGGAAGCAAAGTGATTATGCCCCTCGGCCCATATGACACAGAGGGTCAGTAGAAAACAAACAGGAAGAAGAGAGGGAAGCATACTGCAACAGTTATCAGTAGGACATCTGTTATGGTAATTTCTTATCCTTCCTTTGATAACTGTTGCAGCATTCTGAAAGGATGGGCGAGTCCCAAAGCTAGTGCTTGTCGAGAGTGGATGGACCAGAGACAGGAGTGACATCTACCAGACCTAACAGCACTGATCTAGAAAATGCATGCACTCTGTTTTAGTAGCCGCCTCCACAATGGATCTGGTGTGAATACCGTTGAAGAATGCTCCATATGATGAGACAGCCACAGTGGAATGAGCCTTAAATTGGTGAAGGCTCAGATTTGCCATAAGAGTAACAAAAAGGGTAATGAGTAACAAAAAGGAACAGGCAAGCAAAAACTGAGGGTGATGCTACTCAGTGCTAGAAGTCTAAATCTCAAAATGCACTCACTCGAGGCACTCCTTAAAACGGAGAACATTGATATCTGTGCAGTGACTGAGACTGGTTCAAGGCTCCAGACAGCACCCCTGCGCTACCAGGGTACAACTCATACCACACTTTTCGGCCATGTAACCTGGACCGGAACACGAAAGGCAGAGGTGTGTCCATATTCATTAAGGATATCCACACCTCCAGGCCAGTTTAATGCAGCAGAGGTTATCCAAGTGCAACTAACTCTGGGCAAAACTGCAATCCAAATTGTAGCTTGCTACAGATCACTCACCATGCCCCAGGATTCCCACTCCTCTTTTCTTGATGTACTAGAAAATATTAGGAATCAACCAAACACCCTAATAATGGGCGATTTCAACTACCCCACCATTAACTGGGAAAACTACTTGTGTACCAACTCCTTCACTCAACGCTTTCTGGAATTCATAAACTCCAATGTCCTGGATAAACTTATCCACACCCCCACCAGGGGCAACAATATCCTAGATCTAGTCATTACCAACATGAGTGACCGGTGTTCCACACCTGAAATCAACACCTCATTGGTCCGAGCCGACCATAAGCTAATTACCCTAGACATCCACATCCTTCCCCCACCCCCCATTAAGGAAACCATGGTTAAAAAATTTCTCCAAAGCCAACTTCATGCTTTTTAAGACAGAAGTGGTTAACTTCATGACACACATGCAGATGGACAATACAGTTACGACTACCGAATCCTACACAAATAGAAGTTATGTTCTTACCATAACGTTCCTTAGTTGTCTTCTTCTCGCCTTCTTCTTGCTGGATGGGTTCGGAGCCGACCTCGGCTCCGACTCGGCCACTCTAAAGCTCGAGAGTTGGTTCCACCGGCTCGAGGCTCCCCTTATATCCCACAATGCTAGGCGAGAGTTACCTCAGATCTCGTTTGTAAGCTAACCCCAGCTTATAATAGTAACAGTATAACTGTAAAACAGAGTCCACCTCTAACAACAGGAAGAAAGAAGGGTGACCTACATCCTGAACCAGGAAATATGCATAATAGCATATGTCTAAGAAAGAGGTGGTAGAAAGAGAGGTCACAATCACAACTCCTCTAGGTCTGTCCAGGCCAGGGGAAGGAGGGTGGACGCAGAAGGCGGCGAGAAGAAGACAACTAACATGGAACGTTATGGTAAGAACATAACTTCTATATGTTAAGTTGTCTATCTCGCCTTCATTCTTGCTGGATGGGACCGCGTCCCTAGCACCTTGTCCCGGGTGGCCTAACAAAACAGACTCCTGAGAACAGTGGAACCAAAGTTAGCTCTATGCCTAGAAGCTAAATCCAACTTATAATGAGAAATGAAAGTGTGAGGAGTAGCCCAAGTAGCCGCTGCACAAATGGTGTCAATAGGCAGTCTGTCTTGGAAGGCTAAAGAAGTAGCCAAAGCTCTGGTGGAATGGGCCTTAGGTTTATCAGGCAGCTTTTGATGTCTAATTTCATATACAAGGGAAATCAAAGATGTTAGCCATCTGGATAATGATACCTTTGAAACTGAGAGTCCCTTTCTGCTTTCCGCATAGGAGACAAACAGCTGATCAGATTTTCTGAACTGTTTTGTTCTATCCAAGTAGTACCTCAATTGACGGTGAACATCCAGGCAGTGTAATTTTTGTTCAGACCTATTGGAGTATTCTGGAAAAAAGACAGGTAGATCAATGCTTTGATTTAGATTTGACGTCGAGACCACCTTAGGCAAAAAGGACGGGTTAGTCCGTAAAGATACTCTGTCCTTATGAAACAAAAGATAATGAGGACGACAGCCGAGTGCTTGAAGCTCTGAAACTCTTCTAGCTGATGTAATAGCTACCAGAAAAAGAGTCTTCCATGATAATAATTTTAAAGAACAGGAGACTGCAGGTTCGAAAGGGGGGAGAATCAAAGAAGCAAGAACTAAATTTAGGTCCCAAGGAGAAGGAGGATTTCTTATAGGAGGTCTGAGAAGAAAAACTCCTTTCAAAAAGGCTTTGCAAAGCTTGTGGGACATTAAGGCAGATTCAGAAATACCCACATGAAAGTTAGAAATAGCTGCCAATTGAACTTTAAGTGTAGAAGGAGATGAACCTGCATGGAAGAGTTCAGCTAGAAAATCAAGGACTAATTGGATGGAAGCAGTGAAAGGATCTATGTCCTTCCCTTGAGCCCAATATGTAAAGCGTTTCCACTTACTCAAATAAATCTTCCGAGTGGAAGACTTATGGGAAGCTATCAAAATATCTCTAACAGAGTGAGATAATTGAGGAAGCCTGGCTAAGGTTGGAACTGGAGGAACCAAGCAGTGAGGTTCAGAGAGGGGAGGGAGCGATGAAACTGACCCGACTGATGGATCAAAAGATCTGGAACTAGGTCCAGATTTCACGGTCGCTCCAAAAGAAAACGATGTAGAAAGGGGAACCACACTTGTCGAGGCCAGTAAGGAGCAATGAGGATCAATGAGGCCTTCTGAGCGATAGCTTTCTGTATCACTTGAGAGATTAGTGGGAAGGGAGGAAATGCATACCGAAGTCCCCGGGGCCAAACTTGGACTAGAGCGTCTCTGCTGGGTTGGCCTGGTAAAGGGAATAGAGTGAAATATTCTCTGCACTTGCTGTTTTGGGGAGTAGCAAAAAGATCGCAGCAAGGCTGACCCCACTTGAGAAAAATTTCTCTCACTACAGAGTCTTTCAGAGACCACTCGTGAGGCATGAGTATGGCTCTGCTCAACTTGTCCGCAATTTGATTGGACTTCCCGGGGATGTGCGTTGCTATCAGAAACCGCTGAGAAGAAATCGCCCATTGCCACAGTCTGAGTTCATCCCGGCACAGGGGGTATGACCTGGTTCCGCCTTGTTTGTTGATGTACCACACTACAGACATATTGTCTGTTTGGATTGCAATCGTTCCCAAGGGAAGAGAGTCTTGAAGGGCTTGCAACGCTAAAAGCACTGCTCTCATCTCCAGAACATTTATGTGCAAGTGGCATTCGTTTGGTTGCCATGTGCCTTGGACCGTCCTGCCCTGATAATGCCCCCCCCCACCCGATCAGGGAGGCATCCGTTGTCAGAGTAGCAACCGGAGGAGGTGGAACAAAGGGTCTTCCCAACAAGAGCTGAGGGAAGACATCCACCACATGAGATGATTTTTGCACTTGCGTGATCATAATGGTGTGAGACATTGGAAGTTGCTGGTATGACCATTGAGTAAAGAGCATCCATTGAAGGATCCGCATGTGGAATCTGGCTAATGGAAGCAGAGGTATGGCCGCTGCCATAATTCCCAACACTTTCAGAACTAACCTGGCTTTGATTCTGTTGTTGTTGAAAAGGAGTGATACCAGTTTGTGAATGTCTGTTATTCTCTGATGTGTTAGTCTACAGACATGTTTACTGTATCTAGATTTGCCTATGTAGGTAATAGTACGACAAGGCGAGAAAACAGACTTTTCGCAATTTATTGAAATACCCAGCTTTTGACAAACGCGAAAAGTGTAATCCCTGGCCATCAGAAGGAGATGCTTGGTGGGAGCTGTGAGGAGCCAGTCGTCCAAATATGGAAACACCTGGAATCCTTGTCGTCTCAGGTGAGAAGCTACCACTGCCATGCATTTGGTAAACACCCGGGGGGCAGTGGTGAGACCAAAGGGCAGGGCCCTGAACTGAAAATGACTGGTTCCCAGCCTGAAGCGGAGGAATCTTCTGGAGCGTCTGTTCATTTTTATGTGATAGTACGCATCCTGAAGGTCTATAGACACATCCAGTTTCCTTTGCCCAAAAGGGTAAGGATGGATTGCAGCGTGACCATCCGAAATCTTGTTTTCTTGACTGATCTGTTCAAGACACTGAGATCCAAAATTGGTCTCCAGTCCCCTGTTTTCTTTGGAACTAAAAAGAACCTTGAGTAGATTCCGGATCCTTGCTGGTCTGCTGGAACTGGCTGAATTGCTCTTTTTGCAAGCAGTTTTGAAATCTCCAAAACCGCTAGATCCCTTTGAGCGGGTGGAACATCTGGAAGGGATTTTTTTGACTGATTTGGAATGCGAAGAAAGGGGATAGAATAGCCTTCGGAAATGGACTGTACCCATTTGTCTTGAGTCAGGGATAGCCAGGCTTCTGGGTACAGTGACAATCTTCCCCCGACTGCCTCCGAAGATGGGCAGTCGGGCAACACCTCAGGGATGCTGAAAGGGCTCGTCAGGGAAGGCTTCCCGATTGCCCTGGTTCTGCGGACCCCCCCTGCCCCTAGGGCGACGTCTACCATTGTTATTCCCGCCTCTGCCTCTGGCAGGGAAACGACTCTGTGCGTCAGGCGAAGTCCCTTGAAATTGTTTACGGAACCACATCTTTCCACCTTTCTGGCCTTTGGGGTAAGGCCTAGAAGGAGTAGAAAAACGGACTCCGACGGCAGAAAGGGTCTTGCCATCAGTTTCGCACCTAGTCAAGGTTTCTTTCACTTGAGGACCAAAGAGGGATGATCCATCAAACGGGGAGTTAGTGAAAGACGTCTTGAAGGGGTCTGCAAAATTGCATAGCCGCATCCAGGCATGCCTACGTAAGGCCACACCTGTCCCTGCGGCTCTGCTCGCTCCATCAGCCGCGTAAGAAAGAAGGCGCATGCAGGAGTTGGTTATGGAGTTAAGGGTAGCCAGCTACGTGTTCATCTTATCTTGGAAACCCGCAGCTGTAGGGTCCTTTAACATTTCACTCGCTTCCTTGATCAAGTCCCTTTGAAGACGAGTAAAATGGCACAGGTAGTTCAGCGAACGCATGGTAAATGTCGCTGACGAGAACATCCGCTTCCCGTACCTGTCCATGGACCTAGATTCCTTGTTAGGTGGATGGACAGGTACTGAAGGATCAGCTAGCTCCTTCTTAGTGGCAGCAGCTACCACCATAGCATCCACAGAAACTCCTTTTGTTAAGAACTGTTTGTCTGCTGGAGCCATCAGGAGCCGTCCATGCCTTCTTAGCAACCACCTGCATGAGGGGGTCAAAGGGGGGGGGACACCCAGGAGGTGGAAGGACGAGAGCCAAACGCCTCAAGATACACAGATTCGTCCTCCGAAGGGTTGAGGGCTGGCCAATTTCCCCTCTGTTTCAGGATCTCCAGAATGTCTGCAAATGAGACATCTTCAGAACGGGAACGGGGGGAACCCTCAGAATCATCCAAATCTGAGTCTGACGTGATGGACTCAGGTGAGTCAATGTGTTTCCTCTTACACTTCCTCTTCCGAGGGGGCTCTTCTGCCAAATCAGGAGAGGCCTCGGAAGAGGATGAAATCCCCACAAGGGGTTCCTGAGGAGCTGGCTCTCTGCGGTCCGGGATGAGGGAGTGAGTCGACTTAACCTGAGGCACTGTAGAGGGAGGGGCGGACGGAGCCGACTGTGGAGTAGAGCCAGGCTCTAACACACTCCGCATGACCTCGAATGCACCCCTGTCAGGCAGAGCCAGAGGTCCCCGCTCCGAGAAGCTAAGAACCCCCCTCGGCACCGACAGTGATGGCTCCGAGGCCGATGTCGGAGCCGAACTCACCAGCGCCGAAGCACCGAGAGGGAGAGGGGGGTCGGACAAGGGTCCGATGCCACTCACCCCCTCGGAGCCGACGAGGGAAGTCCGGCGCCGAGATTCTTCCAAGGAAGAAAACGGAGCCGACGGAGCCGAAGACAATTGTATCGGCTCCGACACTATCACAGTCTCGGTTCCGACACGACCCGGCTCCGAGCTCAAGAGAGTCGAAGGAGGAATATGTTGATGGACCGGGCCAGGCATCGACTGATGAGTCGGGCTCTGAAGCATCTGGGCCAGTGCCTCGGACTTAAGAAGTCGACTCACTACCCTCTGAAGGTCATGATCCGACAGCCTCGATGACCTAGAGGAGTGAGATCTTTGGCTCCGTTCAGACAGCAGGGGAGATCCTGGAGCCGAATGAACGGAGCCAAGAGATGGTGACCTGGACCTGTTCCTAGTTGTCGGCTCCGAAGGTCTGGTCGGAGCCGACACGGGAACTCTACTACCTCGGCTCGGCGGAGCCGAGGAGCCACAGAAACTGTGGACTGAGACTTATCGGCTCCAGCCGGAGCCGATGAAGGCAGAGGTTGAGAAACCTTAGGTCTCGGCTCAGTTCGGTGCCGAAGACCTAGATGCCTTAGAGGGCTTCCCTGTTGAAACAGATAGGGAATCCTCTGGCTTGAGTAAGCCTCTTAATATCAATTTATTTTTTCTTTCCTGCAGGACCCTGGGGCTGAAGCCATGGCACACAGCACAGGAGTCCTGCAGGTGCAAAGGCCCCAGACAGTAGACACAAGAAGTGTGAGCGTCTGTCAGAGACATTTTCTGACAGCACGCATCACACTTCTTGAATCCGGAGACCTTTGCTTCCTTAGACATTTTTAAACAGGTGTAAACAAACACACACACAAACACACTGATTACACCCGGTCAAATTTAAATTATAATAAAAACCACTAACTAGGATTTTAAAATAATACACACACTCCACTAGGGAAGAGAAAAGGCCTGTAGGCCCAAGGGAAGAACCTAAAGTTCTTGAGGGAAAAAAACGGGAATTTTTTAGAAGGGATAAAATTTCTAAACTAAGGGAAATAAGTAAAAATATTAAAATTAAAGGGGTTTTGATAGACTAAATTACACAAGAAAAAGTCACTTACCAAGAACCGGTAGAAAACCAACCTCGATAGCTTAGCGGCAAACGAGATCTGAGGTAACTCTCGCCTAGCATTGTGGGATATAAGGGGAGCCTCGAGCCGGTGGAACCAACTCTCGAGCTTTAGAGTGGCAGAGTCGGAGCAGAGGTCGGCTCCGAACCCATCCAGCAAGAATGAAGGCGAGATAGACAACTTAACATTTGCACTTTAAAAGCACTTACATGACTGCATGGATCGTGCTATCCCAAACAGAACAAAGACGCTATCCTCCAAAAAAAAGGAAGCCAATCTGGTGGTCCCCTGCCATAAATAAACTGTACAACAGAAGGAAGAAACTGTTGCAAAAGAGAGTAAAATACCACGAGTGGAGGAGCTCCCTGGTCAGCCTCAGTAAGAAGCTGTGATCCCTGATAAAATCCTCCAAAGCTAGTTACGAAAACAAAAATCGCCACTGATTCTAAAGACAACCACAAAGCATTCTATAGCTATGTCAAGAATCTCAATGGCAACACTCAGATCTGCTCTGAGTTACAGCACAATGACACTAAATATACAGAATCAACTGATATTGCCAACATCCTGGCAGATAGGTTCAGTGCTAACTTTACCCCCCTCTCACCCCCTAAAGAGCCCATCTCTATACCGGAAGAATGCAAAGTTCCTGTAATCACGGCTGCACAGGTAAAAACCACACTCTCCAAAGCCAAGAACACAGCATCCATGGGACCAGACAACATCCCAGGCTGCGTTCTACACGAACTACAGAACCAACTGGCACCCCACCTAAGTACCATGTTCAATCATAGCCTCACCTCAGGCTTTGTGCCTGCTGAATGGCGCACAGCAACTGTTATCACACTCCACAAGGGGGGAGCCGCCACGGACCCCGGGAACTACCGCCCCATTAGCCTGACGAGCCTGGTCTGCAAGGCCATGGAACGTATCATCATGGAACTTATAAACAAACACATTGGTAATCTCCAAAATCTAGACCCCACCCAGTTCAGGTTTGTAAAAGGCAGATCATGTCTCCTAAACCTGATGGACTTCTTTGAAGCAGTCAGCAAAGCCGTAGACAAGAGTAAGGTGGTTCACACAGCCTATCTAGATCTTGCCAAGGCTTTCAACACCATCCCCCCACTCTGAGATTATAGATAAACTCACTAAACTAGGTATAAATCCCTATGTCACAAGATGGGTTGCCAACTGGCTCACTGACAGAACCCACACTGTGAAAGTAGCAGACTCCAAATCAGACTTCAGACCAGTGACAAGTGGAGTACCATAGGGTTCAGTCCTGGGTCCTCTCCTGTTTGGTATTTACTTCTCTGAAGTACAGGCTAACACAGAAGGTCTTTGGCTAACGAAGTTTGCAGATGACTGCAAACTCGGAGCCATAATCGAAACTCCTAACGATGTGGACATCCTACAAAAGGGCCTCAGTGATACAGATGCCTGGTGTCAAAGCCATGGCCTCAGGCTCAATGCCAAAAAGTGCACTATCATCCCCTTTTGTAAAAACTCTGTACCCATGAACTACAACATAGGAGGTAGTATACTTAACACCGAAAGTGTGATGAGACCTTGGGACACAGGTGGACAGTAGTCTTCCCTTTGATAATCACATTGTCACAGTAGTCAGGAAATCCTTCTATGTGGCACACCTCATCATAAAAGGTTTCTCATCCAGAAAAAGAGAGGTCATTGTTTCCCTCTACTCATCACTCATTGGACCCATTATAGAGTACAACGCCCCTTTTGGTATGTACCTCACAAGACATCTACAACAACTGGAAAGGCCGTAGAAATACCTCACAAAGAGGATTACCGGCCTCAAACAGATGCCCTACGCAGACCATCTCAAAAAATCCAGCTTTACTCCGTTGCATATCGCCTACTCAGTGGTGATCTCTGCTTAACATACAAAGCTATGTCAAACCCAGAGCTGTTGGACATGCTCCACTTAAAGAAATCCCAATCCTTCCGAGCTACATGCTCTAGGGACCTAAACAGTGTCACCACAATAAACAAAACATGCCGGAGGAGATAGATTCCTGTCCAAGAGACTTCCCATACTCTGGAATAAACTACCTATCTATATCAAAAAAAGCTCATTAGCACTCTTCAAGAAAAATCTTGATGATTGGATGGGAAATAAGAAATTCACCCTGGGGATCACCTCTGTGGGCTCTGCTCGACAGTGGCACAGGAAAATAATTTTCTTGGGTGGCAAAAGCCAGGGTACCTTTTTGGCTGGGCTTGTATAGGCCCAGGGCTGACCCTAAAAGAAGATTTAGAGATCTAGTTGGACAGTTTGGAGACTGGGTTACCTAGCATACTCTCCTGAAAGAAAAAAAAATGGCCAGTTTTTCAGAAAGTGCATGTCTTGTCCCAAGTAGAATCACAGCTCTCTGTGCATATCCAAGGAGCTGTGGAGTCTTTCACCCTTATTTTGTGAATAAGGGAAGAGAGTAAATGGATGGTCTGGATGAGTGTGCATTTACCATCTTAAGGATAAAAAATACGGTTAGCCCTGAACACGGCCCTTTTCTTGTGAAAGGAAAGAGGAATGGTCTTAAGGGCATGAAGCTCGGAAACCTTTCTGGTAAAGGTAACAACCAGTAAGGAAGTATTCCAGGTACAGAATTTCATTTTCATTTGTTTCTGTTCATTTATCAGAGGGTCTTATCCTGGTCCTGCTCAGCTTGTGTGCTATAATGTTTTACTCTAATGGCATGCAAGAAGCCAGACGACTCAGATTTAGCTGAGTTGCTCTCTTCTATGCCAGCATGGAAAAATTAATGTGGATAAGATCTGGTACCTCCCCCTCCTTTGTTTAAATGCCACATCATTGTTTTTCTGCCTCTGATAAAGTCTTACAGACCAGATATGATTTAAAGCCTTCACAGCATTGCCCACTACCATCTCAGAGTTTATGTGCATTTGTCTGTACAGTTTGCTCCACAGATCTTACACTTATCTCCCTGGAAATAGCTCCCCCAAGAAAAGTCAGAGGCAACTATTATATGACAGACCAGAAGGAATCTAAAGAGACTGAAAAGAGGAGGGAAAACTAGAATAGAAAACTAGTTCACGGACCACAGTAACTTCTGCCTGACAAATACCAGCACTGGAAGCTAAAAAGAAAGGTTGATGATGCACAGACCAGACTGACGAAAGGGAAAACTGAAATTTTCCTAAGGGAAGTCTGGCCAATGGAATCACAATCATAGAAGACATGAAACCCAGAATCTTGAGAAATTCCTGGGCAGATTTCAGAAACAGGCTGGAAAAGGTCAGGATGTTCTCTGTATAGTCCTATCTTGTCCAGAGGAAGAAAGGCCCTTAAGGAAGCATACTGAAGACATCCCAGAAAAACTACTCAGACAGAGGAGAAATTTCTGTACGTTCAGCTAAAACCCTGGGATAAAGAAATTGACACATCTGCAGTAGGCAATTTCTGAAGAAAGACACTTTGTAAATAATCTTGGTGCAGTAGATCGGTCAAAGGATACAACAGATGTGACCCAGATTAAAAAAAAAAGAAGTCCGAATTCCTTCCCAGTAGGAATGTTTCCATGAGGGCAGCATGAACAAGGTTTGGAGGAATAGCATTTTGACATTTGGGATCTTGATAAAGAGAATGAGAAAGGAGATGTCTAGCATTGGTCTTCAAGCTCCCATTTCCTTTGGTATCAGATAAGTCCTTGAACAAAAACCTGTACCCTATCTGATCTGAAAGCACCAATTCTAGGACTCAGACATGAGATTCAAAACGGAATCAAACATGGAGACTTGGTTTATAGGATGAAAGGAAATCTTCAGAAAAGGGAGGGAGGAACTCCCACATCTACCCATGTTGGATGATTCTTAGAAACAATTTGTCACAGGTTCATAGGCAAGTACTAGGCTAGCTGCCCTTAGTTTAGTCATTTTCTCTTTTGGTACTTCTAATCCCATGGTCAATATATTTTTATACAATACTCCTAGTGAGAACTGGGATCATACACTAGATAATACAAGGTAACCCATGCATGGGATAAAGCATTTAGGAGCTGCTCCTGTCCAGTAGTAGGACAGCCCTGTAGTAAATTTTCTATTTCCCATCCATAGGTCCAAACTGCATGTGAATATGGACAGGGATGAGTTTTACTTTATGTGGAAGGGGAGTCTGTTCCACAGCAGCGCTATCCTCTGGGATTTACTCGTCTCTCCAAAACATTCTGTTGATGTTGCAGAAGAGGTTTAGATCCATAGATTGAGTATTCCTGATGCAATTTGACTTCCTGACCTGCAGAAAATCCACTGGGTTGGAGGATGCCTTGCATGCCAGGCACAAGACGCCTCATAGCTTGTAGGGACACAGGGTATAGTAACAAGGCTTTGAGTTGGTCCATGTAGGACACATTGTTTTGACCTTGTATCCTTTTCAGTAAGGTACCTCAGTGGATGCTCCAGGTACTGCACGTGTCTAAGCAGATGCATTATACTCCATGACTGGCCTGATAAAGGTGGGTAAAAGGGGATGAACATCCCTAAATCTTAGACACGATACCTTTTATAAGCTATGTAGTACAAGTCTTTCTTACAACAATGGACACAAGCTTTTCAAAAGTTAGGTCACTATCCACACAAGCTCCCAAATTGCAAACAACTGGGTCAGCTCGTAGGAGAAGTTTTCAATGTGGTAGTTTCCTGGGGAAGTTGATTTACCAAAGAATACAATAATGGAATTTTTGGAAATAATTTCAGTCCATGATTTTGACACTAGTTATTTGGGAAAAGCCTTCCTGTAGGAAGGTCAAGTCATTTACAGATTCAATGACTACTCCTAGGTTGCAGTTATCAGCAAACTCCACCAGAACCCTATGGTATAGGCTTTTACTTCAGAGAAGTAGATGCAAAACAGGAGAGGTCCCAGTACAGAACTTGGACTCAAATGGTGACTGGTGTCTTTTTGAGGCAACTTCTTCTGGTATGATTTTTTTGTGAGCCATTTGGCAATTCAGTAGGTGACGTAGGGGTTTAATCCCAGTTGATTTAGCTTTTTTTTATACCTGAATGGGGGAACTGCATCAAAAACTTTGGCCAGATCAAGCTGTGTAATGTGTAGTGTTTTACCTTCATACATTACTTTGGTGACCTTTCAAAAAATATCCACCAAGTTAAGAAAGCATGATCTACACTTGACAAATCAAAACGGAGAAGGGACCAGTGTATGAAGGTTCTCGGTGTACTCTATGTCCTTATTGATTAGTTCAATTACAAGTCTTTCCATGGCTTTGAATACAAAGCTGGTCAGACTTAATTGGTCCTTAACTGCCTCGTTCTGTGAAAGGTACTCCCTTATGAAGGTGAACCACTGTAGCTTTCTCCATTTGTTTTGTACAAAACCTATACAAAAGCTGAGGTTGAACAGTGTTAGGAAGGTGGGTAAGTCTTGCATCATACTATTTAAGATGCATCCAGGGACATTTTGAATGGGTTCTGATAAAGATTTTAGGAATTGGTGTTATGTAATAGCTGGAGGCAAGTCAGTTTCAGGTACATCTTGAGGGATGAGGATCCGGGATAATCTGTTGCAATTGCAGCCTCCTTACCATTGCGTTTAATACATTTATTAGCACCTTGCTGCTTATATTTCTTTTAGAAAAAGAGGCCTGAATTAAGGTTTTACTGAACTTCAAAAGGAACCAATGCAAAATTCGGGTTACTCCTTGAATCAATTTCCCTCTATCATGAAATCTCTTAAGGATCTCAGCAGCAAAAGGGCAAAACAGAAGATCCTTCTGTAGGGGATAATTTAAAATCTCAGTTTTATTATCTGGTATGTTTTGAGAAAATAAAAAGGAAAATCTTCTCATAACTGAGCCACTAAAAGCAACTCTGGATACAGCATCAGGACACCACTTTAGAGAGTATATGGTTACCCAATAAGTAGATTCAGTTAAGGGAATTCAATAAAGTTTTAAACTCTGAAGAGGGAATGTTATATTTCATGTTCTCAGTGGAGGCCAGTAAAAACTTCCAAATTCTATAATTTAAAGTAGCAGAATAATAAACCTTTGCCCCAAATCCAGCAAAAGCTTTCCCATCCTTCTCAGAGGGAATGGGGTTAGCATTTATAATTTGTTCAGCATTGTTCCCACTGAAATAAATCTTTCATTTTGGCTACAGTCTCAGAAAAAGGAAGTTCTTCCGGAGGGAAATTTGAAGTAATACTTTCCAGAGAATCAATCTATAGCTTTTGAATAAAACACTGAAGAAAAACACTAACGGATCTTTTGACTGAGAATAACTGTCAGAATGTGAGGGACATCTTTTTCATATTTGTGGTCAGTGAAGAAACAGGACTTAAAACACTAAAGGCAAACAGAAGTCCCTTCGTGAAATCCAGCAAGCATTCCTTGTTTATAGTTAAAAAAAAAAAAAAAAAAAAAAAAAAAAAAAAAGTTATGTACGTACCATAACGTTCCATCTGAGCTGTTGCTTTTCATTTGTCTTCGACCCAAGGGACTCTGATCTGGCATGGATCTGACTCATCCGCATACACCAGCATCATATCCAAGGTCCTACCCATAATGCCCTGCTCGCCCTCCTGCCCCAGAGAGAGCTTGTTGCAGAACAGCACCAACCTTATATAGTCAACGTGCCTATAAACCCTGGCACAAAAATCTAACAGCCCACATACTGAGAGCTAGCCAGAACAAGAGGGTCTATATGCTTCTTCAGTCCAGTCCCCTACACAGACCAACAAAGCAAGGGGAAGGAAGGAGGGACGGTTGAATACAAATGAAAAGCAACTCAGATGGAGCGTTATGGTGAGTACATAACTTATTTATCTGAAGTTGTATTCATTTAGTCTTCAACCCAAGGGACAGAGTCCCTAGCTGCCAACAAAACCCCCTGAGGTCCATATGCAAAGATATTCCAGAGCACGGCTGAACCAAAAGATGCCCTGCTCCTGGAAAGATCCAATTTATAATGAGAAAAGTAAGTGACGAGGCCCAGGTCGCAGCAGAACAGATATAAAGAGAAACCCTGAACCAAAAGGCCACAGAAATAGAGACTGATCTGGTAGAATGTGTGCCTGGACATGTCCTGGTAGAGACAAACCTTTGGCTCGATAGGCCAGAGAAATACTCAAATCCAGTGAGCAATGATAACCTTAGAGACAGGCTTTCCCAAATAAGGCTTAGAAAGACAAAAAGCTGATCAGATTTACACAAGCTTTTGGTTCTATGCAGATAGAAATGCAGTTGCCTGCGCACGTGTAGTATTCAGAAAGACTGGCAAATTAATGACCTGGTTAATATTTGATTCTGAAGCCACATTCGACAAGAAAGAAGGATTGGTCTGTAGGGACAAACTGTCTTTATGAAAAAACTTAATAACGAGACTTAATAGATAAAGCTTGAAGCTCAGAAACCCTTTTGGGCAAGGTAATCTTGATTATTGGATGCAAGATAGAAAACTCACCCCAGGGATCAATTCTGTGGCTCTGCTCGACAGGGGCACAGGAAAATATTTTTGGGTGGCAAAAGCCAGGCTAACGTTTGGCTAGGCATATATAGGTTCTAGGGCCAATAGCCTAGTACCTACCTATGAACCATTAATTGCCACCAAAAAAGCAATCAATCTTCCACGATAAAAAAAGTACAGTTGTGTACACTTACCATAAATGCAGATGTTAGAGTGTGTATTCACTGTTGTAGTCATTACATTTGGGTAATCTACCTGCAGGTTGCCCTCAGTTGGCTTGATTAACAAAGTCTTGCGTCCTGCGTCGGTTGCTGTCCCTTCTTCCATGACGTCAGGTCGTCAAGGGTATAAAACATGCAGCAGACGCCATTAAATCAGTTTTTCTTGCCCCAGATGTTAGGTGCCCCACTAATGGGAAGAAATTAAAGAAAAACACAAAGGTATACCTGTTAAGAGAAAAGTTTTAAAACATACTGTTATTTGTCTTTTTCCTGTTCTTGCAAAATGAACATGTTATTTGTTGGGATATACCTATCAAAGATGGGCCTCATCTGTGAGCAAAATGCAGCATTGCTTATGAACCTGAATGATATCGGTTTTCTGCATTTCAGAATACAGAGATTTGGTTATAGCTCAGTGAAGCCTGGGATAAGGACGCACGGCCGAGTAAGAGTTAATTTACTGAAGCAGGCTGTGTCTCCTGGAAAATTTGAGCTACTGTTGTTGAACTGAACATTCTGTACTTCTTGAACATTCTGTACTAGCTGTGGTTTGAGGTAATTTGTGATAAACATGTTTATCCTATATGTTTTTCATAGCCAACTGTCAACGGTCAGAAATGTAACAAAAAGTTGTTTTGATTGCAGTATAAAAGTTGATGTCAGTAAACAAGTTGATCAGAGGAGATCAGATCAGTCCAGACTGGACATCTTGGCCAACATGCTGTGTAATCTGGTTAACTGCTAATAAAGGAAAAATCATCACCTGAGGCAGATGCGACTTGTTTGAATTTTTTTTCTTCTGATAATTTGGTCCTTCGGACCGGAAACCTCTACGAAGATACGGATCAGACACAGAGAGACCGAAAAACCTGTGCAGATGAGGGTTTCTCATCTTAAGATTTCCTTGACTGAAAGCCCTCCGACTGATTTGTCGTTGAAAGGAGGCCGGCCGCTCTCTGATCCCTATCTGAGGGACGGTTTCTGAACGAAAAGGGGAAACTGAGTCTCATCTGGTTCAGGTAGGATGAAAAATAAATTTCTTTTAATTTAATTTAATCTTGTCGACAAGGTTTTATTTTTAGTTAAGGATGGGTAGGATTACTTGTTAAGATTATTTTGTTAGGGTCACCCGTTAAGATAGTCCCATTTTATAATAAGCCCTGTAAAATAATTTTGACACAGTCCTAAATACCGGAGAGAAAAGAAAAAAAAAAAAAAAAAAAAAAAAAAGAAGGTAAAAATAAGAAATCTAGGGGAAACATGGGTTTGAGTTGCTGCAAGTGTGAGAGTGATGCCTGTTTAAATGTTGATGCTAAGTATATGAAAGGTTTAAACAAAAATAATGTTAAATTTTTGAAAAAGTGGAAGTCGAGATATGATTTTGATGGTACACTGAATAACAATGCCTGTGCAAAATTGGTTAGAGATTTGAAAAGAGATGCGGGAACTAGAACTAAAAAACAAAAGACAATTGGGATTTCCCCAAGCACAAAAATGGTTAGAAGAGGCAAATAAATGAGCTATAAGAGAAAAGCAGTGCCAGGAAAAAGAAAAGATAAATCAAAAGGGATCACTGGTGCCAAGTGGAAAAGTAGCTTTATTTTTAGATAAGGAGGATGAGCATACAGTTTGTGCGGTACAAAGGCAGGCAACTGCCCCACTGTATGGGGAAACTGCTGCTGCTGTACCAGCGGAACCTCCTCAATATCAGTCTGAAGATGTGGGATCTGTACAGCAGGGTGGGTTATTGGCTGCTCAAGGAAACGTTGCGACCCCTCCAATTTACCCGCAAATTCCCGTAGTACCCAAGGTTGCTTTGCAACAGGTAGACCAACCTATGCAGTTAAGGTCGGGACCAGCAGGGCAAGGACGTTGGGCCATTAAACTTTCTGACCACTCAGAAGCCCTTCCCTTAATACAAGTTGCAAACCCACAAGCAGGGGATGTTGGACAAGAGCCAACTATTTTAGTTTATCATCCCTGGGCTAGAGAGGATATAAAACGAGCTACGGATGGTATTCCTCATCCCAAGATTAATTTTCAAAAGTTTTCTGAGGACATAGTTGGTATGCATTTAAGTTATCATCTAAATGGTTTAGAAGTAGAACAAGTAGTGCGACAAATCCTGGGTCCAGATTGGCACTTAGTTTGTGGTACTTGGACATGTAAGGCAGATGACGGCACTACATTAAAGCATAATTCTGGGGTGTTAGACACGCGAGTCACTGATCGGTTGAAGAGAATTTCTGATAAGTGGCGTCCAAGAGCAGATTGGACAGTAATAAATCAGTGCATCCAAAATGATGATGAATCTGTAGATCACTATATTGTAAGATTGACAGAAGTGTTCAATAACCATTGTGAAATGATGATTACGCAGGAACAGACTAATGATAGTCCGTACGAACAGCAATTGAAAAACGCTTTTCTTTAAGGTTGTAAGGCTCTGTTAAATAGTTTTATAACTAAGCATATGGTTGATCACAGAACATGTAGACTGCAACCCTTGTTTGAATATGCACGGCATGCTGAGCGACATTTCAATTTAAAAAAAGAAAAAGAAAGTACAAGTGTTAGCAGTAGGGGATGATGGTGGTATATTTTTGGTACAGGAACAAAGGGGGCAAGGGCGCCGTGGTGGCGTACAAAGACGTGTGGGCCCGAAATGGGACACGTCAAATAAACCGGGTGGACATTCAGAGGAATATGAGGGGAGGTTAAAACGTGGAGAATGTTTTAAATGCGGTAGATGTGGGCACTTTGCTGCCGACTGCGAAGAGTGGCAACATCCCCCACAGCTTAAGAACAAGGGCTCCGCATGGCTATATGATAGTAAAGGAAGGCGCCAAATTTATTATTGTGATTATTGTAGAGAAGAAGAAAGCGAGAATGATTGTGATGATGATGAGGCAGACGCTCTCTGCGATGAATGTCAGGAAATTAAGGAAGGGCGGGATTGTGACTGTAAAGTCAGAAACCTGGCACATTTGGGTATTGCTATGCATCTGGATCAAAAACCCATGATAGAGTTTTTGGTTGAGGGACAGAAAGTGGAGTTTTTATGTGATTCAGGTGCATCGCGTACACTTTTGGGTCCAGCAGTTCTACCCCCGAACCGCAAAACAGATGAGAGTTTGTCCTTGTGAAAGCGGCAAATGGAAAAATCTATAAGGAACCACTGTCTCATCCTCTATTGTTCACAGATCCGCAAACAAACCAAACTGTTAGGTGTAGGGTAATTATATCGAAAGTTTGTCCAGTTAATTTGCTGGGAAGAGATTTGATGCATTTGTTTGGAATAGCAGCAATTCCCACACCTAAAGGCATTGAGGCGAAAAGGTTAGCGGATGGCTTGGTGGTACAAGGAGTACAAGACTTGTTTTACTGGTATAGCCAGGACTTGATTTCAAACGGGCCGGGGAGGGTTGATACAGATTTGATCAACCTAGCTTTAAGTAAATCTAGGAGCGGGTCACCGCAGGTTGCAGCGCACTTACATTGTACTATGTACTACAGACAGGCCCCTGGTCCGGATAAAGAATTTGAAAAAGAATTCTTTAGGCATAAATGTGCAAGGATAATTTTGAATGATATGATTTGGGATAAGCAAGGTAATACAGTAGTGACCTGTACTTTGACCAAGGAAATGAGTTCTTTATATCACTCAGGTTATAGCCCACATATTTCAATTACTAAAGCGGTGGGGACACATTGGGTAGATTTGGCGAAAAAGGTAAATTGGGACAATGTCCGAAAGTCAGTTGAAGGATCAACAGATCCAGGTACAAAGATTAAATTGGGTGACTTGGGCACAACCAAGTGTGCACCTCAGGGATGACAAAACAGAAATGGCATGACAAATCCTCCTAACTCAAGAAGAAGATAGTGTGTTAAGTGCCTTACCTGTAGATTTATGGTCAAAAGGTAAAGGGGATGTAGGACTGATGAAAACAGCAGGTGAAGTTTGTATAACTCCAAAGTCAGGTTTTAGACCTCGTAAGCACCAATACCCGCTAAGTAAACAAGCGGAGGAAAGAATTAAGCCAGTCATTGAGCAGCTAAAACAGGTAGGAATTCTTGTTGAATGCCCAGATTCGCCCTGCAATACTCCGTTGTTTCCTGTAAAGAAACTGGATGGGTCATGGAGGTTGGTTCAGGATTTACAAGCAGTTAATTCGGCTGTGATCCCAACAGCACCGGTGGTCCCTGACCCCTATACATTACTTAATGATTTACTACCTCAGCACAGATATTTTTCTGTCATAGATATAAGCAATGCTTTTTTCTCCATACCACTACATAAGGAGAGTAGATTTTGGTTTGCATTCACTTATCAAGGTAAAAGATACACCTACACCAGATTGCCACAAGGCTATTGTGAGAGTCCGACAATATTCGCACAAGAAATGGCTGCGAATTTAGCTCAGTTTGTTCCCCCCCAGAGGGAAGCCAGGTTCTGTTGTATGTAGATGATATTTTGTTGGCCTCACCCATGCAGGAAAATTGTAGAAAGGATACCCTTGCCCTTCTTAGTTTTTTAGCTGAGCAAGGACATAAGGTAAATAAAGAAAAGTTACAATTGTGGAAAGCACAAGTAAAGTACTTGGGTTACTTAATTTCGCCGGCAGGTAGACAATTGGAGAACAAAAGAAAACAAGCAATTCTTGAGGCACCTATGCCTACGACTAAGCGGGAGATGATGTCCTTTTTAGGTGTGACTAATTTTTGTAGAAGTTGGATCCCTAACTATGCTGAGGAAGTAGGGCCATTGACTGCACTGATCTATACTCCCATGGCGGCTAAGAATAATATACAGTGGACAAATAAGGCAATGTAGGAATTTATTAGAATTAAGCAATTGATAGCAGGATCCTCTGTTTTGGGTTTTCCGAACTATTCTAAGCAGTTTGTACAAATGGTTGACTGTAAGGGAGGATATATGACTTCGGTTCTGGTACAAGTACATGGGGATAAACAGAGGCCGATGGCTTTCTACTCCTCCAGATTAGATCCTGTTGCCAGGGCATTGCCGCATTGTGTTCAAGCTGTGGTGGCGGCCGCCATGGCAGTACAAGCCTCAGCATCATTAGTTTTGTTTCACCCATTACAATTGCGGGTTCCACATTCAGTAGCTACTATACTTTTGCAAGATAAGATAACCTTTTTATCTCCTAGTCGACATTTGTCGTGTATGACAGTGCTGCTGACACAGCCTCATATGACCATAGAAAGATGTACTACTCTTAATCTGGTGACACTTTTGCCGACTCCAGAAGAAGGTACTCCACACGTTTGTTTAGAGAGCATTCATGACAAAGTACTTCCCCGACCAGATTTAACGGATATTCCGTTGATGGATTCTGATCTCGTTTTGTTTGTAGACGGATCAGCAAAGAAAGACACTGTAGGAAAAACACTAGTAGGGTATGCTGCCACCACAGAAAAGTACAGTTTTGTACCTACCATAAATGTAGATGTTCGAAGATCCACATTGCTGCAGTCCTTACACTTGGGTAGTCCGCTGTCCTCGGTCGGCCCGAATATCAAAGTATTAGGCTGACATCGGTCAAGTCGCATAAGACTGACATCATGTCGTCAGGGTACAAATGCGCATGACCGACGTCATATCCTCAGTCTTTTCTTGCCCCAGACGTCAGAAGACCCTAAAAAGAAAGGTCACAACCAAAAGACAGCAAACAACAACCAACCACCCTAGTACTAATCATATGTACAATATATACAATATGAACAACCCCAACCCACACAACCGCCTCTAACTACAGAGGGGAAGGAGGGAGGGTAAATTGGACTGCAGCAATGTGGATCTTCGAACATCTACATTTATGGTAGGTACAAAACTGTACAATGTTCTTCATCTCACATTGCTGCAGTCCTTACACTTGGGTAGAATCCCAAAGCAGAGGTAAGGGAGGATGGCAAAACTATAAGGCAGTAGGAGCCGCCAAAATGCCCTGTAAAATAGCAGTGGCAAAACCAGCCCTAGATTTAGAGTAAAGTGGAAGGTGGTAATGCTTAGAGAAAGTATGCACTGAACTCCAAGTAGCTGCCTCCAAAATATCTTTAGTTGCCACCCCTTAAAAAGCTGTAGAAGTGGCAGTAGCCCTAGTGGAATGAGGCCTAATCCCAGCTGGAATCTCCTTACCATGATGGGAATAACAGAAAGCAATACAAAACCCAATCCACTTAGAAATAGTTTGTTTTGACACAGGCTTGCCCTGAGAACCCAAAGCAAATGAAACAAATAACTGCTGAGACTGCCTGAACCCTTTAGTTCTGCTCAAATAATATCGCAACTGCCTGTGTATATCCAAAGTGTGCAAAATCTTTTCCCCTTTATTTGGGGGTTTGCATAAAAAGTAGGCAAATGAATAGTTTGGTTTAAAGCCACACTAGAAACCACTTTAGGCATAAAAGAAGGATTAGTACGCAAAGATACCCTATCCTTATGGAAAATTAAGAAAGGCTCAACCGCCATAAGGGCCTGTACTTCAGAAACCCTTCTTGCAGAGGTAATGGCCAACAAAAAAGCAGTCTTCCATGATAAATATTTCAACTCAGCAGTAGCTGCAGGCTCAAAAGGTTGTAGAGTGAGTTTCTCCAACACAAAATTGAAATCCCAAGCAGGAGTAGGAGCTCTCCGTGGGGGTCTTACATTCTTTGCCCCTCTAAGGAATTGCTTAAACAAAGGATGAGAAAACAATGGTGGGTCACAGTCATAGTGAGCAGAAATTGCTGCAGCATGAACCTTGATAGAAGAGAAGGACAAACCTTTGTCCAGTAACTCAGTAAGATATTGAAGAGCCATACTTAAATTAGGCTTAGAAACATCAAATTCCTTTGCTGTACTCCAAAATAAAAATCTTTTCCATTTATCTGCGTACACTTTCCTTGTACTAGGCCTTCTGGCCTCCAAAATAACATTCAAAACTTGCTGTGGAAGCTGAGACCCTCCAGGGTTTAAAACAGAATATGCCAGGCTGTTAGGTGAAGAGAGTGAAGTTTGACATTGAGTAAATGACTGTTCTCCTGAGACAGCAGGTGTGGAATCGAAGGTAAAGGCCATGGAGGCTCCCGTACCAGACTTCTCAGTAATGGGTACCAGTGCTGTCGAGGCCAATCTGGAGCTATTAAAATCATCTTTGGCTTGTCCTGTCTGACCTTCAGGAGTACCTTTGGGAGGAGAGGCAGAGGTGGAAAGGCATACACATGAAGATTGCTCCAATTGAAGGAAAGAGCACCCACTTTCCAGGCTGTGGGATGAAACCTTTTTGTGCAAAACTTTGGCAGCTGGTAGTTTTGTGGAGAAGCGAACAGATCTATGTCTGGAGTTCCCCATAACACTGTCAATTTCTGAAATACATGAGGATCCAATTTCCACTCGTGGGGATCCATAATTTGTCTGCTCAACACATCTGCTAAGGAGTTCTGTGCTCCCGGCAGAAACCTTGCCTGAAGATTCAGCTGTAAACTGAGAGCAGTCTCCCACAAAATCATTGCTTGTCTGCATAGAGGATAAGAATGTGTTCCCCCTTGCTTGTTGATGTACCACATGACAGTTGTGTTGTCTGTTAGAACCAACACCTGCCCTGGAAGAAGTAAATCCTTGAAAGCTATTAATGCAAATTGGACTGCTAACATCTCCTTCAAGTTGATATGTAGATGTTGAAGTCTGGCAGGCCACGTGTCTTGTACCCACTTTCCGTTTAGATGAGCTCCCCAAGCTTTGTCTGAGGCATCTGTCGTAAGACTCTGACTCGCCTCTGGCCGGGTCACAGAGAGTCCCTTGTTTAGGTGACATTCCTGAGCCCACCACAAAAATTCCTTTTGAATGCAAGGTATAATCTGAATGACAGTGTCCATATCTTGGCAGTGCTGAGTCCATACATTTTTGAGATACCATTGTAGCTTCCTCATATGCAGTTTGGCATTGGGAAGCACCAGAATACAAGATGCCATGAACCCCAAGGCTTGAAGGACTGTCCTTGCAGTCAGCCTGGACTGATGAGACAATTAATGGAAGTAAAGCGAAAGATTCTGTTGTTTGTCCGGGGTCAAAAAGGCCATCTGGGATGCTGTATTCAGTCTCACACCCAGAAAGCACATGTCCTGAGAGGGTACTAGACTGGACTTTATTTCGTTCACAGAATACCCCAGGCATCTTAGCACTGCTATCACATATTGTAGATGTTGAAGAAGTTCGTCCTTTCCTTGGGCCAGAATCAGGCAATCGTCCAAATAAGGATAGATCTGTATTCCTCTTAGCCTGAAGAAAGCTATCACTGGAGCCAGAACCTTCGTGAACACTCTGGGCAGTAGATAAGCCAAAGGGCAATGCAGAGAACTGATAATGAGAAGTCCCAGCCGAAACGCAGATACTTCCTGCAACTTAGCCTGATAGGAACATGAAGGTAAGCCTCCTTGAGATCCAGAGTCACCATCCAGTGATCTTTGCCCAGCAGAGGTAAAAGCTGTTGTAACGCCAACATTTTGAACTTGGGAATGTCCAGATAAGTGTTGAGGATAGATAAATCCAAAATTGGTCTCCACGTGTTCCCCTTCTTTGGTACTAGGAACAGGCGAGAATAAAATCCTAGGCCCACTTCTGGCAGAGGGACCGGTTGTATGGCCCCTATTTGGAGCAGCAGAGAAATTTGTTTGTGAGCCTCTAGTCTTTGCTGAGGAGGAACGTCCGGCATGCCTTTGAAAGGAGGCAAGGTATGGAAATAAAACCTGTAACCTTGGTGTATGATATCCAATACCCATCTGTCTTGGGTAATCAAACTCCAGTTTTCCTTGAAGAGTGCCAACCTTCCTCCCAAAGGTGCTGCCAGGCAAGAAAGATCTGGCAGCTGAAAAGGTAGGTCATTGGGCCTGTTTACGAAAGGACTGGCCCCTGCCCTCACCTGAAGATTGTGCAGGAGAACTCCCTGTTCTAGGTCTGAAGGAGCTCTGACCTCTGCCCCTACCACGCTAGATCTACCCCTAGACTGTGAATCATAAGAAGGTACGTCCACCCCTTAGCAGGCCAATTCCTACTAAACTTCGGAGGCTGGACTTGCAAAAAATCTTTAACAGCCTGCATAGACTTAGCCTTATCTTCCATTTTCTTTAAGACTGACTCCACAGGTGAACCAAACAACACATCAGACTGTAAAGGAGCATCCAAAATCCTTGTCTTAACATGGTCAGATAAATTCTGATCCCTCAGCCAGGCGTGCCTGCGAAGAACTGACCCAGTGGCAGCCACCCTAGACGAGGCTTGTACAGCATCAAAACCACATTGTAAAGAATGCTTATCCACCTGTTCAGAGACATGTACCAAATCTTGTAATTCTTTACACTCAATGCCTTCCGCCAGAGCATCCACCTTAGACTTCAATTGAGAAAGAAGATAGTTTTGATATTTCAACATGTGAAACTGGCAATTCAAAGCCCTCATAGCCAAGGTGGAAGAAGTATAGACTTTCTTTCCCCATCTGTCCAAAGCTCTGGCCTCTTTATCTGGAGGAACCGGATTTTTTACAACAGAGGCCTTGACACCCTTAGGTCCCTGACTAACAGTTTCTGGGTCCGCCCTAGGACTCTTATAAAGATATTTATGAGCCTCAGGTACCCTGTAATACCTATCCGGTTTTACAGGAGCAGGAGGCAAAGAATCAGGATTAAGTGAAGCCTCTGCAAACACATCTTCCACAACATCCAGAACAGGTGGTATAGCCAAAGGCCTATGTTGGGGTAAAAGCAAAAATTCCCTAAGCCTTTTCCTGGAATCAGAGAAGTCCTGACCTTCCCACTTAAAATGTTCCCTCATGGAATGAAGAGTCTCTGAAAAAGAAAAATCCTCTGGAGGAGAAGCAGAAGGAGTCGAATCATCTGCATCAGAATCTGAATAAGGAGAGTACTCCTGCAAGTCTTCAGCCGAAGACTCTGAAATATCTGAAGCCTGCTCAAAACTCCTCAACTCTGGTTCCACCCTAGGCCTCTTATCAGGAGGGGGCAAGGAACCTCTAATCAAAGTAATTAAATCTTCTGCCATTTTAAGCATGTGCTTCTTGGGCACAGATCCTGAAGAACTAGGAGTGACACCAACAGAAGCTAAACCTGGCCTGCCTCTGGGAGAAGCCTTGGAAACAGAAGGAGAGGGCCTAACCACCCTAGGAATGGAGGGGAGTACAGAAACCTGAGAAGCCCCTTCAGCCTGACCTGCCTCCTGAGAGGCCACATCCTGCAAAATCAAAGTCTCTCCCTGGGACTCCAGAGAAGCCTCCGGTGGAACCACCGGTTCCACTGACGCCTCTAAAGAACCGGCGTCCGGTACGGACGACTCTTCCTGCCTGGGTTTAGCTGCTTTGTCTTTGCGCTTCTTCGAAGAAGCGGCCGGAGCATCCGACGGCATCTTATAATTGCACCGCGTCCCGAAGACCAACCTGGCACAATCTAACCTTCGCTTAATAGTGCGCTTATTGAACCTAGCACAAAAGCGACACCCAACAACGTCGTGCTCAGGCCCCAAACAAGGAATACACAAAGTATGGTAATCTCTATGCGGTATCTGTTTCCCACAAGAAATACAGTTATTCACTTTTTCTGACATCCGGTAAACCACTGAGGCAAGAAAAAACTAAAATATTCCCCAACGGGGTACTTAGCCAACTTTGACTCGGTCTGAAACTACGACTTCGAAAAATTTCAGAACGCCGAACGGCACTTGCAACGCTGCTTCTGCATCGGACCATGCGGCAAAAAAGACTGAGGATATGACGTCGGTCATGCGCATTTGTACCCTGACGACATGATGTCAGTCTTATGCGACTTGACCGACGTCAGCCTAATACTTTGATATTCGGGCCGACCGAGGACAGCGGACTACCCAAGTGTAAGGACTGCAGCAATGTGAGATGAAGAACATCTGAAGTTTTGGAGGCAAAAGGATTTTTATTCTGCACAGGCAGCTGAGTTGGTGGCTTTGACTCGAGCTTGTACCTTAGGGGAGGGTAAAAAAGTGACAATTTATACAGATAGTCAATAAGCTTTCTCCACTGTACAGGTTTTCGCTCAACTATGGAAGAATAGGGGAATGGTTACTGCGACAGGCAAACCAATAAATCACAGAGATTTAATTTTACAGTTGTTAGATGCAGTGCAACTACCACTTCAGATAGCAATATGTAAATGTTCCGCACATACCAACAGAAAAGATCCTGTCTCCAGGGGAAATGCCCTTGCTGATATGGCTGCAAAAAAGGCAGCTCAAGAAAATGATTTGCTTTTACATGATAATGATTTGGAGCCTGGACACCTCTTAGACTTAGAGACACTAAAAGTAATGCAAACATTGACGACACAGAAGGAAAAATGTCGTTGGGTAAAATATGGTATCACTCAGCAGAGTGGGTTGTATAGGGCATCAGATGGCAAAATGGTATTACCCCTCAAACCTTTTTAGGTATGCGGCTTTAGTTAGCCATGGACCTGCCCATGTAGGAGTACAGACGAGGATTCAAATAGTGTCTAAGGTGTTTTGTTTTGGTGTAAAGGGTTTTCAACTTATGCAAAGCAATTCTGTTTATCTTGCTTATTATGTGCAAAGTATCATGCTCAGGGGGGAGTTAAAAAGTCTCAGCAGGCATTCCCTACCCCTCCGTATCCATTCCACACACTCTGCATGGACTTTATTGAATTGACACCCTCAGAGGGAAAAAGGTTCTGTTTAGTCATTATTGATGCTTTTTCTAAATGGGTAGAAGCTTTTCCAGTGAAGCATCCGAATGCATAAACAGTAGCAAAGCTTTTGACTACAGAAATAATTCCCCGATTTGGCCTACCAAGACGCATTTACAGTGATAATGGGTCTCATTTTGTTAACCAGATTGTTCGGAAATTGGGTCAAGTGTTTCAAATTGATCTCAAATATCATTGTGCTTACTTATCCCCAACCAGCTGGACTGGTGGAAAGACACAGCGGTGGTCTTGAAGAGTAAGCTCCGCAAACTAATGGCAGAAACACATAGGTCATGGACTGCGTGCCTTCCGTTGGCACTCCTGTACATGCGAATCTCACCTTCCTACAAAGGACTTACACCATTTGAACTTTTGTTTGGGAGACCATATTACGTCCCGCAGTGGCAAGGATTGTTGCCAGCGGAACGTGAGGGGGGTGAGGATCTAGCGGATTATATGAAGAAGCTGCTAAATGTCAAATCTCTTGTAACCAATGACTCCTTTGCAGATTCCAGAAATGAAACCTTGTTAAGCGTGGCATCCGGGGACTGGGTGTAGATCCGAATTGTGAAGAGAAAGAATTGGTCATCCCCCAGGTGGGAAGGCCCATACCAAGTACTTATCTCAACACCTACGGCTGTAAAGATCACTGAGAGGACTTCGTGGATTCATATCACCCACTGTAAAAAACTCAAGGCTCTTCCTTCTGCCATTGATATTGGTCAAACACCACCGGACCTCTGAGCGCAAAGTCTGGCTACAAAGGGGGATTAGCCCAATAGGGGTTAGTTCGTCTCAAACCCAGTGAAGAAACCAACGGCGCGAGGTAGTCCTTAGGGAGGATGGCCATGTTCAACTGGTACTTGAACTGTCACATGATGATGATTTTGGTGGCGAAAGTAAATATGTCCATACGAGAAGGAACAGTTGCAAGAGAAAAAGGAATGGTGGTGCTGCAAGCGCAAACAGGTGTTACTACTGTGTTTAAGGTGAAACTTTGTGAAGGAATTTTGGACGGTTCTAAATGGAACAATAATAATTTCTTGACTCGTGCAAAATACTTGTGCAATAGAGACTGTACGTCCTGGTCGAGTATTTGGTGGTCAACAGATGTGAATGGATGGGAAACAAGTGGTGCAGTGATACCAGAGAAAGATAAAAGCAGGCAACAAAGAATAAAAATTGCGCATTCCCAAGGTACCGGAGCAGTTACTATAACCATTGTCACCACAAGAAAGTGATTCAGGAGTTTATGGAATCGGAGCGTCTCTTCCAACTAGAACTGATCCTTTGGGGACCCTCCAACTTAAAGTACAAAGCCTTAAGAATGCTACACATAAAGCAGATTTTGCCTTCACAAAAGAAGAACAATTGTTACTCGAGACGGGATTCGTACACCATAATGAATGGTTATCTTGGGTTAGATATAGTACCCGAGAAGCACATCGTGAGAACTGTATTTCTTGTGCTGAAGGTAAACAGCAATTAGCAACAGTCCCACTGATGCAAGATGAAGGTAACCTAACGTGTCTGTTGAAATTATTCAACAAAACTGAAGATAAATGCAAAGATGAAACTCCGCGTTTTCCGGTCATAAGCAAAGTTGAGAAACCGCCTGCAGTGATTTCCTATCCAGGTTCGTATATGTGCATTTCCAGAGATGGCACAGGGAAAAATTATGGCAATATGGGACAGAACTATTGCAATGTTACTGTGAATGGCAATGGGAATCCATTTCTGGAGAACCAAACTCATAGTTTAGCAGATGTATGGTGGTTATGTGGAGACAACAAACTCAGATCAAGGCTTACGATTCCCTGGAAGGGAACTTGTGCACTTGTAAAGTTAATTCTGCCATTCTACATTTTCCCAGTTCCAGGAAGCAATTTCGTAAGAGAACTCGAAATAATGCCAAAGTGGTTGAGTAGGAGAAAAAGAGAGGCACCGAAGCAATCTTCCAATAACGGTGTCTACATCGATAGCATTGGCGTACCTGATGAATACAAAGCAATAAACCAAATAGCAGCTGGTTTTACGTCCATCTTTGTCTGGATTCAACCTAATAAGAATGTGGACTGGATCAACTACATTTATTATAACCAGTAGCGTTTTGTGAACTATACCAAAGATGCATTGAAAGGAATTGCTGAACAACTGGAGGCCACTTTGCAGGTGGCATGGCAGAAGCAAATTGCGTTGGATATGCTCCTGGCCAAAGAAGGAGGAGTTTGCAAGATGTTTGGGACTTTCTGTTGTACGTATATTCCAAACAACACTGCGCCTGATGGAAGTATCACCCAAGCTTTGAAAGGTTTGGAGATGTTATCCGAAGAATTGGCAGAGAACTCTGGGGGTAAATAATCCCTTTACAGATTTTCTACAAGCGTGGTTTGGAAAATGGAGTCATCTCATCAGCAGTTTCCTGGTGTCCGTTGGAGTCGCTGCGGCTATCGTGGTGGTATGTGGTGGTTGTTGTATACCCTGCATCAGAGGTCTTCTACAAAGACTGGTTGATACTGCTGTTACAAAGACGATGTACCAGCAATTGCAACAGACTGGTGAAAGTGAAGACATTGAAATGACTCTGCAAATGTTTTTGAAGTTTAAAAATTTGTCTCGCCAATGAAGTAATGTATGCAAAGAAAACTTGGTTTTTACCATATATTGCTGAAATAAAAGACAAATAAAAGTGTTTTCAGGGGGGAAATGTTAAGAGAAAAGTTTTAAAACATACTGTTATTTGTCTTTTTCCTGTTCTTGCAAAATGAACATGTTATTTGTTTGGATATACCTATCAAAGATGGGCCTCATCTGTGAACAAAATGCAGCATTGCTTATGAACCTGAATGATATCTGTTTTCTGCATTTCAGAATAAAGAGATTTGGTTATAGCTCAGTGAAGCCTGGGATAAGGACGCACGGCCGAGTAAGAGTTAATTTACTGAAGCAGGCTGTGTGTCCTGGAAAATTTGAGCTACTGTTGTTGAATTGAACATTCTGTACTTCTTGAACATTCTGTACTAGCTGTGGTTTGAGGTAATTTGTGATAAACATGTTTATCCTATATGTTTTTCATAGCCAAATGTCAACAGTCAGAAATGTAACAAAAAGTTGTTTTGATTGCAGTATAAAAGTTGATGTCAGTAAACAAGTTGATCAGATCAGAGGAGATCAGATCAGTCCAGACTGGACATCTTGGCCAACATGCTGTGTAATCTGGTTAACTGCTAATAAAGGAAAATTCATCACCTGAGGCAGATGCGACTCGTTTGAATTTTTTTTCGTCTGACATATACCTCCAACAAAAAAGCAAATTCACCAAAAATGCTTTTAAGCATAATAAAGGAAAGTAGAGGTATAACCAAAAGTTGTTAGGGGGCAGGAGGGAGGGTAACCAGGACTGCAACAGTGAATACACTCGAACATTTACATTTATAGTAAGTGTACACAACTGTACTATGTTCTTCGTGTTTTACTGCTGCAGTCATTACATTTGGGTAGATTCCCAAAGTTATGGTTGGGAGGAGGAGTTTAGATAGTATTAGGGCCAACTAGAAGGCCCTGCAAGACTGCAGTGGCAAAACCAGCTCTGGATTTAGAGTAAATTGGCAAATGATAATGCTTGGTGAAAGTATGTACAGAACTCCAGGTAGCAGCTTCTAAGATGTCTCTGGTAGAAACGCCTCTGAGAAAGGCTGTAGAAGTAGATGCAGCCTCGGTGGAGTGAGGTCTGATCCCCTGGGGGATAGGTTTTCCATGGTGCTTATAACAGAAATGAATGCAATGGCTTATCCATTTAGAAATGGTTTGTTTTGAAATAGCCTTCCCCTCTGCCGCTGCAGCAAATGCTACCAGCAGTTGTTCAGATTTTCTTTGAGGTTTAGTCCTGTCCAAGTAGAATCTAAGTTGTCTGTGCACATCCAAGGAATGCAGTATCCATTCCCCTTTGTTCGGTGGAATGGGAATGAAGGTTGGCAAATGAATGGACTGATTAAGAGCCACACTGGATACCACCTTGGGCATGAAGGATGGATTGGTTCTGAGTGACACCCTGTCCTCAAGAAAAATGATGAAAGGCTCTACTGCCATAAGGGCCTATAATTCAGATACCCTTCTAGCTGAAGTGATTGCTAAAAGGAAAGTGGTTTTCCAAGAAAGAAATTTTAAATCTGCAGTAGCAGCTGGCTCGAAAGGAGGTAGAGTGAGTTTCTCCAATACAAAGTTAAGGTCCCAGGCTTGTTGGAGCTCTCCTGGGTGGTCTCAAATTTTTGGACCCTCTGAGGAACTGCTTGAGCAGTGGATTAGGGAAGAGTGGAGGTTCTGCGTTATAATGAGCTGAAATAGCTGAGGCGTGGGATTTTAATGGAGGAAAAAGACAGGTTCCTTGTGAAGCATCTCATTTAAGAATTGTAAAATCTGAGGTAAATTGGGTGCTGCGGTGCTCATCCCCTTTGAGACCGGTTCCAGGCACAGAATCTTTTCCATTTTTCAGCATAAGATTTTCTAGCATTAGGCCTCCTTGCCTCTGAGATGACGTCCATGACAGGATTGCTGGGGGATGGTAAGGGAGAGTTTAAGTAATTAGCCAGGCTGCAAGGTTCAGTGTTGAAAGCTGAGGGTGCAGAATCGGGTTCTCCTGCTGAGACAGCAGGGAAGGAGTCTGAGGCAGGTGCCATGGAGATAACCGTGACACACTGCGCAGTAGGGGGTACCAGAGTTGGCGCTGCCAGTCTGGAGCAATCAAAATCATCCTTGGTTTGTCCTGTTTGACTTTTAGTAGTACTTTGGAGAGCAGAGGCAGCAGGGGGAGAAGGCATAGACTGATG
The DNA here is from genome assembly GCF_019279795.1 of Protopterus annectens. Classification (NCBI taxonomy): domain Eukaryota; kingdom Metazoa; phylum Chordata; order Ceratodontiformes; family Protopteridae; genus Protopterus; species Protopterus annectens. The sequence goes on along the minus strand of NC_056739.1, from coordinate 1,687,186,826 downwards.
TTTTTCCAGCTGAAGAACAGAGCATCCACTTTCCAGGCTTGTTTGTGGGGAGTCATTGTGCAAGATTTATCTAATTGGTAGTTCTGGGGGGAGGCAAACAGGTCTACATCTGGGGTCCCCCATTCGCTTGTTAACATGTTGAAAATCCTTGGTTCCAGTTTCCACTTGTGTGGGTCCATGAGGTTTCTGCTTAGTCCATCTGCCAGTGTATTTAATTTTCCTGGCAGGAAATGAGCTTGTAGGTGCACTTGGTAGCTCAAGGCTGTGTTCCACAATACCATGGCTAGTCTGCAGAGGGGGTAAGAATGCGTACCCCCCTGCTTGTTTATGTACCACTACCAGTGGTGTTGCCTGTCTTTACCATTAATTGTCCTGGAAGAATGTAGTCCTTGAAGGCTGTCACAGCAATTTGTACAGCTAACATTTCTTTTTGATTGATATGCAGGTGCATTTGACTTGGGTTCCATTTGCCCTGAATGCACTTCCCTGCCAGGTGAGCCCCCCCATGCATAGTTTGATGCATCTGTTAGGGTTTGGGTGGCAGGGGGTGGTGTGAAAGGTAGCCCCTTGTTTTGGTGGCAGCCCTCTGTCCACCAAAGGAACTCTAGGTGTAGGCAAGGTATGACAAGAATCATTGTTTCTAGGCTGTGAGAATGTTGACTCCATAGGCTTTTTAGATACCACTGTAATTTCCTCATATGAAGTCTTGCATATGGAATTAGAAGAATGCAGGAGGCCATGAACCCCAAGGCTTGCAGTATTTGTCTTGCAGATAGCAGGGTTTTTCTGGCCACTTGCTTGAAGTAGGTTGTCAAATGAATTTGCTTTTCTGGCGTGAGGTAAGTCATCTGGGAAGGTGTATTCAAGCTTGCTCCCAGGAATGTAATTGGTTGACAGGGTACCCAGTTGTGACTTTTTGTTTATGGTGCACCCCAAACAAGTTAGAACCCTTTTTACAAAGGCCAGATGATTCAAAAGTATGTCCTGGCTTTCTGCTCGAATTAGACAATCGTCCAGGTATGGGTATATTTGAATACTTCTTTGCCTGCAAAATGCAATAACTGGAGCTAGGCACTTTGTGACTACCCTGGGCGCAGTAGATAAGCCAAAGGGCAGTAGAGAGAACTGCTAGTGCGTGTAGCCTGCTTTGAAGCGTAGGTATCTTCTGCAAGATTGGGATGTGCAGGTATGCTTCTTTCAAATCTAGTGTTACCTACCAGACGTCTTTGCCTAGCATAGGAAGTAATTGAAGAGTAAGAATCTTGAATTTTGGGATCTCCAGAAAGGTGTTTAGAGTAGACAGGTCCAGGATAGGATGCCATGATTTGTCTTTTCTGGGTACCTGGAAAAGTCTCGAATAGAAACCTTGTCCCTTTTCCTCTTCTCGTACCAGGTGAATAGCCCCCATGCTTGAGAGAAAGTACTTGTTTTTGAGCCTCTGCCCACTGATTTGGGGGTAGGTCCGGATACCTACTTGGCGTTGGCAATGTGTGGAAGTGAAATCTGTATCCCTGGGACACTATTTAAAACCCATTTGTCCTGGGTAATGCGTTCCCATTTCTTTGCATGAAGAGCAATCTTTCCCCCCAAAGGGGCAGTCAGAAGATAAGTGCTGGGAAATTTTAAAAGGAAGTCATTGAGACAGTTTACCATGGGGGGGGGGGGGGGTCATTATTCCCAGACTTAAAAGTGGAGCCCCCCCCACTGCTTAGTTCTACGAGTCCCCGGGACTGAATCCTGGGGTTTTTGCTGTGTCTGGGTTTGGCTTGAGAAGACCTGGAAGGGGCTGGGAAAGGACCAATTCTTAGAGGGACAGTGCCTACTAAATCGAGGAGGCTGAACTTGTAAAAAAATCTTTAACAGTTTGCATAGATTTAGCATTATCTTCCATCTTTTTAAGACCTTCTTCAGCCTTGTTGCCAAACAGGCGGTCCTGATTTAAAGGAACATCCAACAATTTAGCTTTAACATGATCAGGCAAAGATAGCTCCTTAAGCCAAGCATGCTTTATAAGCACAGACCCAGTAACAGCAGCCCTGTAAGAGGTCTCTAAAGATTCCAAACCACACTGCAAAGTATGTTTTCCAACTTGTTCAGCAGAATGCATTAAATCCTGTAAGTCTTGATTTTCCACACAGTCAGGAATCAACATCATTTTCTGTTTAAGCAGTCCAATAACATGTTGCTGATATTTTAACATATGAAATTGGCATTTTAAAGCTCTAATGGCCAAGGTTGCTGAAGTGTAAACCTTTTTACCCCTTCCATCCAGCGCCCTGGAGTCTCTATCAGAAGGGGTAGGATTTTTAGCAGTAGAAGCCTTAATGCCCTTGGGCCCCTGTGAAACAGTCTCTGGATGTGCCATAGGATTTTTGAAAAGGAACGTGTGGGACTCAGGGACCCTGTAGTATCTGTCAGGTTTACTGGGAGCAGGAGGCAGGGAATCAGTGCCAAACTGGATTCTGAGAAAGCATCATCAACAATGTCTAGTGCAGGAGGAATAGGCAAAGGCCTATGCTAAGGTAGGAGAAGGAAATCCCTAAGCCTCTTTTTTGAATCAGAAAATTCCTGGCTTTCCCAGTCAAAATGCTCCCTTAAAGTATGTAAGGTTTCCCCAAAAGAAAAAAAATCCTCAGGAGGGGAAGCAGAGGGAATAGAGTCCTCTGCATCAGAATCCTCATAAGTAGGTAAAGGACAAATCTACTTCATCACAAGAGACCGAAAAAAAAAAAACAATCTTGATCAGAAGATTCATAATCAAGCTCAGCCCTAGGCCTCTTAGAAGGGGGGGGGGGGGTTGGCTACCCCTGATTAGAGTTATTAGATCTTCAGCCATTTTTATCATTTGTTTTTTAAGCATAGAGGCCTGAGTATGTGGCCTGGGTGTCAGTTTTTTTAGACAAAGATCGAGACTTAGGCCTTGGTAATGAAGGAGGCTTTTATTTAATATTCAAGTCTGTAGGCCTGAATACACCATCAGAAGCCAGTGCCTGCACAGTGGCTCTGGACCCATCCAAGGTAGAAACATCCGCGGGTTCCATAGTTGAAGTATCTTGCGGCATAACGGACTCCGAATGGGTCTCAGCAGAGGCCTGCGAATCAGAAATAGCAGGTAACAGGGGCTGCGAAAGCACCTCACTGAGTACTGGCGAACTGGCGACTGGCTTAGGAGAAGCATCATCGGCAGGTTTGGACCTCTCCGGCCTGTCTTTATCTTTGCGTTTTTCCAGAATCCCGGTAGTCGGATGGCTAACCGATGACATTTCTGGATAATTAAACAGAGAACCGAAATATTTAGATGCAAAAATATACCGATGACTGATACTGCACTGATTAAATAAAGCACTAAACCGACAGCAAGGTAAGTTGTGGTCAGGGCCTAGGCAAGGAATACAGTACGGATGAAAATCTTTATGAGGTATTTGCTTTCCACAAGTAATGCAAATATTAACTTTTACTGACATTGGTAAGGAGCAAGAAAAGGTTTCCCCAACGGGGTACTTGGCTTTTATTTGAAGACTTCAGTTCTGAAATTCAAACGAAAATTTCAGGAGACAGCCGAACGGCACTTGCGAACTGCTTCTGCTTCGGGCAACACAAGGCAAGAAAGAGTGATGTAATAGCGTCGGCTGCATGTTTTATACCCCTGAGGACCTGACGTCATGGAAGAAGGGACAGCAACCGACCCAAGACTTTGTTAATCAGGCCGACTTAGGGCAACCTGTAGGCAGATTACCCAAATGTAATGACTGCAACAATGAAACACGAACATCATCTGCAAATCAACCGAGGCTGTGGTTCGAATGGGGGAGACCAAAGTCTGCAGAATGAAGGTTAATGTCCCAAGAGGGCATTGGGCCCTTAACTGGAGGCCAAGAAGAAAGGTACCTTTCAGAAAGGCCTTACAGAGTTTACATGAAGCTAAGGAGGCTGAATTTTTTTGCCTACTTGGAAAATGTAAATCTCTGCCAACTGGACCTTAACAGTAGAGAAACTATCTCCATGATTAAAAATGTCCAACAAAAAATCCAAAATGGCAGAGATTGGTGCTGTAAAGGGATCAAGGTCATGCTGAGAAGCCCAGATCAAAAAACACTTCCATTTGCTAGAGTAGATCTTCCTGATAAAAGTTTTATGAGCCGCAATCACGATCTTAACAGGAGAAGCAAGCCCGGGAGTCCTGGCTACCATGGAAATTGAAGCAGCTAAGGTGTGAGCTTCAGGCTGACTAAATCCGGGCGAGTAACACCTGATGGAAGTGTAATCAGATCCAGAACTGGATTTAGACTCCAGGGAGGACACTATGTGAGAGACAGAGTGGGGAACCAAACTTGATGAGGCCAGAAAGGGATAATGAGGATAACTGAGCTCCCAGCCATCGAGCTTTCTGAATAAACTTGGCAATTAGAAGTGGAGGACACACACAGCAGACCAGAGGGCCAAGCATGGACTAGACCGTCTCTGGGGGATGGAAATCGGGGCAAAATACTTGCTGCACTTCTCACTGGAAGGAAGAGAAGAGATCGCAGCAAGGTCGACCCACTTTAAAAAGATCTTGTCTGCTACTGACCGATTCAGAGACCACTAGTAAGGCATCAGAATAGACCCGCTGAGATTGTCCACTAGGCTGCTGGATTTGTCCGGAATGTGCATTGCCACCATAAAAGAGCTGGTGGAGATTACCCAATCCCACAATCGCATGGCCTCATGGCAAAGGAGATAATACCTGGTTCCCTCATGTTTGCTGTACCAGACTATGGACATATCAGTCTGTATGGCAATAGTTCCGAGAGGAAGAAAGGCCTGGAAAGCTTGCAACGCCAAAAGCAGCACCCTCATCTCCAGGACAATGATATGCAGACTGGTCTCCAGAGCAGACCATGTTGCCTTGGACCATCCTTCCCTTGCAATGCCCCTTCACCCGAGCAGAGAGGTGTCTGTGGTCACCGTGATCGCAGGAGAGGAAAGAAACAGGAGGCCCATAAGGAGGTCCAGGGATTAGAGCCACCAAAGAGGGGAATCCCTGCAAACACAAGACAGTTGAACAGGATTGTGACCTGGGAAGGTCTAGTAAGGACCATTAAACTGCTAACGTCTATTGCAGGACCCTCAAATGGAGGCACTCAATTGGAACAAGGGTGACTGTGGCTGCCATGCATCCCAATGCCTGAACTAAGCCTGCTGGGAGAAACTGGGATTGAAGAATGTCCTATACATGATGACAAATTGAAAGTCTGTCTGGAGGCAGAAACACCTTGCCCCATGTAGTGTCTAGTCATAGGACGTTACTAGGCTATTGGCCTTGAGGCCCTTACAAGCCTAGCCAAGACTTTAGCCCATGTTCTGACAAGTCAGTACCTGATGCCCCTGTCCAGCAAGGGACACAGGTGGAATCCCGGGATGTATTTTCTGTTCCCCATCCGGTTATCCAGGTTGCGCTTAAAAATGGTTAATGAGGTACTCTGCTTGACATGGAGAGGAAGTCTATTCCACAGAAGGGGGAGCACCTATGAAATCCAACACCTAAAATGTTGTCAGTTGAGACTTGAGATTTATGGTAATACCCAGGGCAGGGCTATATGAAGAAGATAATCCCTGGCCTGAATCAGCCAATGCCTGGACAGAGTGGAGAGGAGCCAACTGTCCAGGTAAGGAAAAAGCTGAAATCCCTGCAGCCAGAGAGCTGCCACTACCGCCATCACTTTGGTAAATACCTGGGGGGCAATTGTGAGCCCAAAGGGAAGCACTCTGAACTTAAAATGATCGACTCCCAGCCGGAAGTGGAGAAGCCTACGGGAGCATTTGTCCATCTTGATATATGTTCTGGAGGTCCAGAGAGCACATCCAGTCGTTCACCTGTAGGAAGGGCAGAATGGACTGAAGGGTGACCATCCAAAACTTTGTATTGGCAATGGACAGGTTCAGGGTAGAAAGCTCTAGAATGGGTCTTAAGTCCCCCGTTTTCTTTGGCACCAAAAAAAACCTGGACTAATACCCGATCCAGACTTGTCTGGGGGTGGGTGGGCTGGATGACTTATTTTGTGAGCAGCCTGGCAATTTCTATGGCTGTCTCCTCCCATTGACTGTGAGCATCTGGGAGGTGTCTGGGTAGAAGGGGGGATGAATAAAGGGGCTAGAGTAACCTCTGGATATGATCTGCAGAACCCAAAGATAGTGCGTAATGGACTCCCAGGCTGTTGGGTGCAGTGATAGGCACCCCTGACGGCCTCCAGCGACGAGCAGTTGGGCAATCCCTTATGACTGCTGGAAGGCTAAGTCCAAGAAAGAATCCCGAGACCCCTGGTTCTTCGGACCCCCTCTGCCATGAGGATGTCATCTGTCAAATCCTCCTCTACCCCAGGGGAAGACTAATCCTGAGCATCTTGGGGAGAACCCTTAAATTCCAAAACCACAGTTTGACCCCACGCGGATTCCTCAAAAAGGATCTTTGTGGAGTGGAGAAGTGGATCCCGACAGCAAAGTGCAAAGATGCAGAGTGTAACCTCTTGTCCGTTCTAGATGACGGCTGGTGCTAGTGGTAAGGAGCCAGTTAAAGATGAGGAAAAACTCGAAATTCCTGCAGTCTGATATTAGCAGCGCCCACTGCCATGCATTTAGTAAAAACCCTGGGGGCTGTAGTGAGACCAGAGGGCAGTGTTCTGAACTGGAAATGACTGGCTCCCAGCTGTAAAGGCAGGAATCTCCTGGAGCTTTTGTCCATTTTTATATGGCAATATGCATCCGGAAGATCTATACAGCACATCCAAATCTTTTTTCCAAAAATGCAAGTACTGGCTCTACCGAGACCATCCGGAATTTGGTTTGTTGAACTGCCATGTTGAATTGGCTGAGATCCAAAATGGTTCTCCAGTCCTCAGTCTTTTTTGCCGCTAAAGAGAGGATAGAGTAAAACTCAGATCCTCTCTGGTCTGGTGGGACTTCTTGGATGACTTTTTCAAAAAGTTTTTGAATTTCTACGACTGCTGCTTCCCTGTGACTGGATGGAATGTCCGGGAGTCTTTTTTGATTTGAAGAAAGAGGAATACTGTAACCTCTGGAAATGATTCCCTCCACCCATTTGTCCAAGGTTATCTGTAGCCAGGCAGATTGGTGCAGGGATAATTGTCCCTGACTGCCTCCAGAGAAAGGCAGTTGAGTCTCCATTCAGGAGTGCTGGTAGGAGCTAACAGAGAAAGCATCTCTGGACCCTTGGTTCTGCGGGCCACTTCTGCCTCTAGGATGGCATCTTCCATTGT